>NC_037670.1:75619310-75697010 GCF_003255815.1 Theropithecus gelada
AAAAAAAAAAAAAAAAAAAAAAAAATTAGCCGGGCATGGTGGTGGGTGCCTGTAGTCCCAGCTACTCGGGAGGCTGAGGCAGGAGACTGGCATGAACCCAGGAGGCGGAGCTTGCAGTGAGCCGAGATCATGCCCCTGCACTCCAGCCTGGGCAATAGAGCGAGACTCCGTCTCAAAAAAAAAAAAAAAAAAAAAAAAAAACCAGAAAAATGCAGTAGTCTTTCCCTTATCTGTGGGTTTGCTTTCCCCAACCAACTACAGTCTGAAATGTTAAATGGAAAATTCCAGAAGTAAACAACTCATAAGTTTTAAATTGTGCACTGTTCACAGTACTGTGATAAAATGTTGCACTATCCTGCTTTGTCCCTCCGGGACTTGCAGCACCCCTTTGTCCAGCGTATGCATGCTGTAGACACTTCCCATTTGTTAGTCACTTAGTAGCCATTTCAGTTATCAGATCAACTGTCATGGTATGGCAGCACTTGTGTCCAGGTGGCCCTTATTTTACTTAATAATGGCTTCAAAATGTAAGACTAGTGATGCTGGCATTTCAGATGTACCCAAGAGAAGCTTCCTTTAAGTGAAAAGGTGAAAGGTCTAGATTTACTAGGGAAAGAAAAAAAAAATCAGTTGCTAAGACATATGGTAAGAATGAATCTTCTATCTGTGAAATTGTGAGAAAGAAAAATAATTCATGCTAGTTTTGCTCTCAAACCTCAAACTGCAAAAGTTATGGCCACAGTGTATGATGAATGCTTAGTTAAGATCAAGAGGCATAAAATTTGGGGGTGGAAGGTATGAAGAGAAACATGTTCTGATTGGCAGTCAGGTTCAGTACTATCTGAGGTTTCAGGCATACACTGGAAGTCTTGGAACATATGCCCCTCAAATAAAAGAGGGACTACTGTATATGTTAATAAAATGTAAAAAGAAAAAAAAAAACCAACAGCAGAAAGATAAAACAATAAAACACAGAGTAAGTCTAGAGTGGATTCGGCTAAGGAGAGAGTTGGTAAATTGAAGGTTGAAAATGAGGAATTCATTCAGAACATGGCTCAAAAGAGAAAGGAATGAAAAATATTAATACGAATGCTAAGCTGTATTGAAAAGGATAAATTAAGAAGCTATAATCTATGTCTAATTGGCAGTTCCACTAATAAGGAAATGAATGTTGGAGACAAAATATTTAAAGAGCTTCTGGCTAATATCATGCTTCTCTGGAATTAAAGGGAAATCTGACAGTGAGAAAGAACAGGGGCTCTGCATTTGGCCACTTGGGTCTGTGAGGCTCTCCCATCAGAAGCCATGTGGACTTAATACCCTGTCCAAGGGAGTAGAAAATGGAAGTTGTGTAAGCAGGGGAGTGACATAGTTAGTTGTACTTTTAGAAGGTGCCAATTGGAGAATTGGTTTTTGGGGGCAAAATGGAAAATGAGAGGCCAGTTAGATTGCTCTTGCAGTAGCCCAATCAAGAAGCAACTATGCCATGAACTGGGATGGAGATAGGGAGATAGAAAGAAGTTAGGTGTGTGTCCCGTTGTGACATATGGAAAGACTAATTTGACAGAAAATTGATGATTGATTATGGGTGTGGGGTAAGGCAAAGTAAAGTGCTAAGGGCAGTTCTGAGATTTCTGGTATGAACAACTGGAAGGATCTTGGTGACATCTGCCAAGATAGAAAACATCTGTAGAAGACTGTGTAGGTGGACTAACGTTCCTCATGGACAACTTACAAAGGGGTACAGGAAATTGTTCAGGTGTCAGCATATCTCCTTTCATATTTCCTTTGGGTTTGATACATCGGCCAGTTTTCCTGTTTAACTTCTCTCAACCCCAGTGCAATCCCTTATCATTTGAGAATGCACACCTGATTATGCTACTTCGGTGTCTAAAAACCCACATGGGTCCAAACCTTTAAGAGTTGTCATATTTCGGAATCAGTAAAAGAATTGTAAATATTCTCACCACAAAGAAAAGATAAATATTTGAGATGATGGGTATGCTAATTACTCTGATTTGATCATTCCACAATGTACACATGTATCACAATATCACTTTATACCCCATAAATATGCAGTTATTATTTGTCAATTATAACTAAAAACTAAAAGAGTTGTCTACGAGAATTAGGCATTTTTTTCCTCGATCTTGCCTTTTGAGCCACTGTCTTATCTTTCATTTGTGCGACATTGTCAGCTCCTCCGTATGCGAAGAGGTCATCCATTTCGCTCTGCCATTGCATTTGCCCAAATGCAAATTCAACCCAGAATGCCTTAGGCAGTCCAAATAGCACTGACTTGTACTTGCTTCCCTGTACCCACAGGCAGAATAAAGAGGACAGCTTTGAGAGTCACCCCGGATTGCATTGGCAGGAAAGAAAACAAACAACAATATGAAGGAGAGAGGGAAGATGTAGTGTTGATTCTGAGTTTATATTCTGACAAACTAGAAGAAGATGAATAAAAGTTGAAAACTGGGAAAGACAGTTTTGGGGTAGGATTTGAGTTTGAGGTTATGAAAGGATGTGCATTCAAGTTGAAATGGTCTGAGACAGAAAGGACTACAAAGAAGTAGGGGTTGGAGATGGTGATTTGGGCATCCAGAGTGAGCTTGAGCAGAGAGGCTCTTCTGGTTGGTATCAAATGTTCCAGCATTAATTTAGGATTTTATAATTTATGCGTGAGGAAGGATCATCTACTATTCATATGGTGATGCTAAAACATTGCACTTCAAATAACATTTGTCCTGAACTTCTATGTGTCAGGAACCAAGGCACCCAGCTCCAGCACCCACTCCACAGGTGTTAGCTCTGAGCGCTTGGGCTTGTTGTTCATGGTTTTGATGACTTGGTAGATGATTTGGGATGGAGTTAAATGGTAAGGATTCTGGAATTGTACAGGTCTGGGTTCAAATTCTGACTCTGTCCCATGTGTTATGAGGCTTTCAGCAAGTTACATAGCATCTCTTTTTTTTTTTTTTTTTTTTTTTTTTTTTTTTTTTTTTGGAGGCAGAGCCTTCCTCTGTTGCCCAGAGCTGGAGTGCAGTGGCATAATCCTGGCTCACTGCAGCCTTGACCTTCTGGGTTCAAGTGATCCTCCCACTTCAGCCTGCCAAGTAGCTGGGACAGTGGGCATGCACCACTATGCTTGGCTAATTTTTGTACTTTTTGTAGAGATGGGGTTTCGCCATGTGGCCCAGGCTGGTCTCGAACTCTTGAGCTCAAGTGATCTGTGCACCTAGGCCTCCCGAAGTGTTGGGATTACAGACATGAACCACTGGCCAAATTACTTAACATTTTAAGATCCCTCATATGGTTTGCTCATTAGTGAAATACACTTAGTAATATTATCTGGTAGGGAGTGTATAGTAGTCACTCAAAAAACAGTAGCTGTTGCTACACTGTATCATAATTAGAAGGGCTGGCCAAGGGATCATAGTAAAAGAAGATAGTAAAGTCTGGGTTGATGTTATATTGAAGGTAGGGGTGGCGAAAGAGTGTGAAATTGTCATAATTGTTTTCATAGTTTAGACCCTTCCTGAAAAGCCTGTGTTAATATTCTTCAGTGCTGTAGGTTCTGCCTCAGATTGCCACCATTAACTTAATGGAACATTTTTTGAGACTCAGAAGCCACATCCCTCCACTACCTGCTGGCGGATGTCTCATGTCCATTGCCACTCAAGAAAGGAGGATGAATTGCCATTAGTGCATCCACTCACAAACACACAGACCAACTAGTAGCATAGAGAGACAAAAAATACAAGAAAAAAAAAAAAAACTAAATGAGAAACATGAACTAATTTCATACTTTTTTGGTCACTTGTTCCTTTCAGTGTTCTTTTGACCGCTGTCTTACTTTCAATCTCAGGTTCTTTGCCATTGATAAACCTTCATAATCCTGTGTGGAGATGGAGCCTGAACCCTACTTTGCCTTCAGGGCTTGTTGGCTTTCTCATATCTACTCTCCTAGCCTGATAACATCCTATCCATTAGCGCTGACAGTCATTTCTGTTTATCCTACTGAATCTCTGTGAATTTTTATTTTTAAGCTATGCACATAAATACAGTTAACTTTCCAAAGGTGAACTTGACACACATAAATAAATTATTTCACATGGGTGAAGTTAAGCAGACCATAAGGCCTGATTTGATTCTCCGTGTGAATCATTCATTTCCACATGAAAGGGAACACTTGATTGCAAAGGCATGGTGGAGTGGAGTGGCCTTCTATGGGTCTAGAGTCATCTAGAAGTACTTGGAAAAGACTGGTATTAAGGAAATTTGAAGACAATATAGGAATTAGGACAGTGGTTGTTGTTGCTGTCAGAGTTAAGGAAATTTGGGAAAAACATTGTTCTTGATATCTATGGCAACATTGATATGTAACAATATTCACTAAATCAGGAACTAGGAGGAGAATCACAAAAGATTATGATTGATCTAAGTAGTCCTTTATGTTTGCATTGTTCATCTCTATAGTTCTGTCATTTTCTAAAGTTGCAGTTTCCCTTCTAATTGAAGGGAAACACAGTGTCTGCTGAGCAGAAGCATGTTAGAATATCTAAAGGAGAATGTAGGTCTGCTTGTCTTTAACCCATTAATACATTCGACATAATTGTTTCTGTCTTCATTTATCTTCATAGTTTAGTGATTTTTATGACACAAAGACTGTACTTTATCTTGGTAAAATCTAATACCTAATTTGTTTCATGAAGCTTGAAACAAGTCACTTTTGGTAAACCATTTGATCATTTTTTTGAAATGAATCATCATTTGTCAAGAAAAAGTTGGCAGAGCCTATCATCTTTCAATTTTTTTGTTTTTGTTTTTGTTTTGAGATGGAGTCTTGCTTCAGGCTGGAGTGCAGTGGCGTGATCTCGGCTCACTGCAGCCTCTGCCTCCCAGGTTCCAGTGATTTTCCTGCCTCAGCTCTCTGGGTAGCTGGGATTGCAGGCACATACCACCACGCCCAGCTAATTTTTGTATTTTTGGTAAAGATGTAGTTTCGCCATGTTGGCCAGGCTGGTCTCGAACTCCTCACCTCAGGTAATCCACCTGCCTCGGCCTTCCAAAGTGCTAGGATTATAGGCGTGAGCCACTGTGCCCGGCCCATCTTTCAGTTTTTAAAATTAATGTGATCCATGGTTTTATGACTGTGAAGAGGTTGCTGTAAGCCCCCTGTGTCATTTTTGATAATTGCTTGAATCTTGTGTCTGTTATTCACACTGCAACTGTTGTCAGAATACTTGCTTTCCAAGAGCCAGATGAATTTGCCTCAGGAAAGTGTGGCTTTGTCATTATTTTTCAGATTCATCAGGCTGTTATTAGGAAGATAGGGTATGGACACAGCCTTTTCAGAACACATCCGATTCCTCCATGAAAAAGTAGATGGCTCAGAAGCATGGAGAGTGGTCATAGGATCATTGGAAGAAGAGTAAAACTGTTGTAAAGTGATTGGTGTCATTGACACAATGTCACGAGGTGCCTCTGGGAGCTGGATGGCTTATTGTACATTAAAGTTCCTTCAAGTCACATTGTACGCTTCATAGTCAACATGCTATCCTCTCTCAGTGGCGTCCTGACATTTGGAAGCTGGATTTCTTTTCTTCCTGGGCCAACATTACTAATAACTGCTGAGCAGAATGTGTTCAATGAATTTCTACCTATAAAAGCAAAGTAAAATCCCAAGTGCTGTGCTATACCACCTCAAACTGTTAGAATAAAGCATCTGTCAGGTTTTTTTTTTCTTTTTTTTTGTGCACTGGAGAAATGCTTTTTAATAGTCTAGGACCAAAAACTTTAAGTCTTTGTGGAAAAGCATTTTGCAGTTAGAGGGCCATGAGGCTATCACTGAATGGAAGGGTGGAGGAGCGGTGGGGACTGGGGACCGCTTCTGTCTTCCGCTTGCTGTGATCCATCTTTAGCTGCTCCCCTGAGCCTCCATGGCACAAAAAAAGAGAAAGAAGCTAAAAGTCTGGAAACAGAAGATGGGTTTTTAATCAATGTTCATTAACTGCATGCCTTTCCAGGCCCAGCAGCCACACACCTGGAAGGGGACAGTGTCCCGGAGGCAGTCTCTGCCGCCAGAGTAAGTGCCATGCAGGTGGCAAAACACAAGAAGATGAATTTAAGAATAACCAGCAGGATGCGGCAAGTGCCAAAGGCAGCGTCGGGCTGGAGTCACTTTAAGGAAGAAGGAGGAATTGGATTTTCATTTGTTTTTTCACTCAATTTCTTTAACCAGCATTTTTTAAAAGTATGTGTGAAACATCCAAACAAGGGATATAAGTAAATAAAAGAAGCTATCTATAGATAACATTATGTAATGCCCTACTATGTACCAGGTGCTGTTTCAAGGATTTTACACCATTATCTCAATTTATCTTCATAACAGGAAGAGAAAACAGAAGTGTTGAGAGAAGTAACAAGCCCAAGTTGCAAAGCCAGGGACTGCAGAAGCCGGGATTCAATTTCAATCCCAGGAAGTCCTCTAAAGTCTTTGATGGCCAGGTGTGGTGCTCACGCCTGTAATCCCAGCACTTTGGAAGGCCAAGGTTGCAGAATTGCTTGAGGCTAGGAGTTCAAGAACAGCCTGGGTAATATAGCGAGACCCTGTCTCTACAAAAAGTAAACCAGCCAGGTGTGGTGGTGCACACCTCTAGTCCCAGCTACCCAGGAGGCTAAGACAAGAGAATCCCTTAAGTCCAGGAGGTTGAGGCTGCAGTGAGCCAAGATCATACCACTGCACTCCAGCCTTGGTGACAGAGTGAGACCGTGTCTCAAATAAATAAATAATAAAGTCATCCAAGAGCTCATAGTTGGGGGGAAGAGAGAGAAAAACACGTAGTCAATAAAAATTAATCATTCTAAAAGCTTTTCTGGTGTCTATTCACTTGATACTACCTCATGAACATTTTCCCCATATCATTAGAAATGTTTGAAATGAATAAACTTGATGGAAGCAGCCTTTTTTTTTTCCTGGGTGATGCCCATTTTGAGGCAGGCAGAGGCCTGAGAAGTGGATGTCAGAGCTGAGAACGGCAGCCCACACTCCATAGTGGCTAAAACAGGTGTGTGGGCACGTTGGCTGGGGGTGCTGCCAGCCTCAGCAGGCTGGTGTCAAGGCAGAAATGTGGGCAGTAACAGACTTTTGAGCTCTCCAAGGTGAGCTTTTGGGCTTAGTAAAGTCCCTAAGCCAGGTGCCTTGGCCAACAGACAGGAACAGGTGGCTGCACAGCCAGGCCCTGCCAGTGCTCATCAGAGGCGGGGCAGGGAGGGGCTCTGATGAGGGCTGACAGCTGGGGGGGTCTCCCGGGAAAGTGCCTCCAGGAAGGCTGGACTGGCCACCTCCTAAATAAACAGCCAGGGACTCCCCACGTGGCTGGGTCTCCAGTGCCTTAAAGGAACATGTACTCTGAGTGAGAGAGTGATCATATTTTTTTAAGAGATCAAAAAGAGGCAAAAGGAGAATTGTTTAGTAAGAAAGAAAGAAGTGTTAAATTTAAAAGGGTGGCAGGGCATCCTTGTGATCCATGGATCCGCATAACGGGTTATGCAGGACTAAACCTAGAAGATGGCTCAGAGGGGAGACATGGATTTAGGAATTAGTGGTACTAGCATTATGTTACAGGCAAAGGAAAACGAATGTAGAAAGGAAAGCAAAAGCCCAATACCCACTTTAAGGAATAGAGAGAGATATAGATTGAAAATCAGCTGGTAGAGAATTTGGCCATTTTCAATAATCTAGCTTTTTTTTTTTTCCTCCGCCTCCTGGGTCCAAGCAATTCTACCTCAGCCTCCCTAGTAGCTGGGATTACAGGTGCCTGCCACACCCAGCTAATTTTTGTAATTTAGTAGAGACAGTTTCACCGTGTTGCTCAGCCTGGTCTCAAAAGTCTTGATCTCAAGTGATCCACCCAGCTCCGCCTCCCAAAGTGCTAGGATTACAGGCATGAGCCATCGCGTCCAGCCTTAAATCTAACTTATTTTACAAAAATTGGCAATAAATCTTCTTGTGTAGGAAATTTGCTTTGTGGACTTACTCTCTTTAGTAAAATAAGTGAACGAAAGAACTCTTTTAGAGAAAGAATTAAGATAAAAAAAGAGGAATACACCCTTAATAAGAAAAACTACTCCTTGAGCGTAGCTATTGACACATGGTGCTTTACCAGTCAAATTCATATGGAAATGCATACTTCATCTAACAAAACAATATTTTTGCAAACTTTAAAATTTCGCCAGAATATACTATAAAGTGAAGAAAGACTTTCATATGCTGCAAGATGACCTCACTGTTGGGAAGGGGAATGGGGAAAAGAATGTGGGGTCAGGGCCTCTGTGCTTATGCGCCTTAATCCCCGCACATAGAAATGTGGTAACTGCCTAATATTCCAGGTTATTCTGAAAAAATTCCTGCTCTTGTTTTTCAGCTCTCTGTTGAGTCTGAGAAGGCAGTTTTGATCATCCAAACAAAAAGCTTAAGAAATTTAGTGATGATTTGTATAAATTAGGGAAACATACTGAAGCAGTTAAAATAATTTGGCCTCAATATTCTAAAACCAATTTTTTTTCGAGACAGAGTCTGGCTCTGTCACCCAGGCTGGAGTGCAGTGGTACTATCTCGGCACAGTGGTACTATCTCGGCTCACTGCAACCTCTGCCTCCTGCTCAAGCAGTCCTCCCACCTCAGCCTCCCAAGTAGCTGTTACTATAGGCACATGCCACCATGCCTGGCTAATTTTTGTATTTTTGTAGTTTTGTACTTTTTTTTTTTTTTTTGGACAGAGTGTGTTATTCTTATCACCCAGGCTGGAGTGCATTGGCGCTGTCTTAGCTCACTGCAACCTCTGCCTCCCAGATTCAAGCGATTCTCCTGCCTCAGCTTCCTGAATAGATGGGATTACAGGCTCCTGCCACCATGTCCGGCTAATTTTTGTATTTTTAGTAGAGATGGGGTTTCACCATATTGGCCAGGCTGGTCTCGAACTCCTGACCTCAGCTGATTCATCTGCCTCAGCCTCCAAAGTGTTGGTATTACAGGCATGAGCCCCTGCATCCAGCCTTTAGTTTTTATATTTTTTGTAGACATGAGGTTTTGCCATGTTGCCTAGGCTGGTCTCAAACTTCTGAGCTCAAGCTATCCACCTGCCTTGGCCTCCCAAAGTGCTAGGATAACAGGCATGAGCCACCATGCCCAGCCCAAATATTTTCCAGTAGGGTATAGAAGTTAATTTTTAGGGCCAGGTGTCATGGCTCACGCCTGTAATCTCAGCACTTTGGAAGGCCAAGGCTGGCGGATCGCGAGGTCAGGAGTTCGAGACCAACCTGGCCAACATAGTAAAACCCCGTCTCTACTAAAAATACAAAAACTAGCCAGGCACGGTTGTATGCGCCTGTAGTCCCAGCTACTGGGGAGGCTGAGGCAGGAGAATCGCTTGAACTTGGGAGGTGAGGAGGTTACAGCGAGCCAACCCGAGTGAGAATGTGAGACTCTATCTACAAAAAAAAGGAGTTACTTTTTAGTTCCTTTAGGGTATATGGAGTTATAGGGAGAAGAATCAAGCAGTTTCATCATTTTGAACTGAATTAATTTTTCTCCTGGGGCTTTTCTTTCAATGAAATGAAAAGCAGATTATTCAGTGGGTCTACAGAAAGCTATTAATGTATTATTCATATCACTCTACTCCCAGGTCTTGGAGAATTGGACAGATAGACAGACATACCTTACGTAACTTTTTGGGCAAAAGTTAACTAAAAAGTCCATAAGGCAGGGCTGGCATTTGGCTTGGAATTTACTGGTCAGGCAATGAGTTCACATCAAATAGGGCTTTCTATAGGAAATGAGAAAAGCTGTGATACCAGGCTAGTGTTTTCAAGATAGTTGGGGTGTCTTGGTCAGTCTTGTCTGCTTATGAGAGTATAAGGCTCACCTCTTCGGTCATGCTTATGGAGGGTGACACTTGTTTGATTGGTATCTGATTTATCTGTTGAATTACATTCTTTGTCAGCTGGTGCTCAGTGTTCTTCCAAGCCATGAATTGCCTAATTCCTACATGAATGACTCTGCACAGGGAGTAGTGACAGCTTTCAGTGTCTAACAGCTTATGGCCAGCAGCTGCTCAGTCACCCAGCAGTGGTAGGAAATGGGAAATATGCTGGTTAATCCAGGCTATCATTAAAAATAGTTTGCTTTTTGTTGTTGTTTTTTAAAGGAAAGTTCGTGAATGTATAGATTTTTTTCATTTAGCAGAGGTGTATTGAGTCTCCTATTAGATCCTGTTAATACCTACATACTGTGGTAACTAGTACTGAGGGGTGGGGAAGGCTACAGAGATGAATTAAGATGCCTTGTTCTCAAGGGATGGGGAGATAAGATAGATATACAGTCCTCAGAAGTGAATCATTTAATCTGCTAAGTCCACAGAGGGAGTAATTACATCTATTTAGGGAGATAAGGGGGCATCTGGTTAGAGGGGGTGGCTTTGACATAGACGTTAAATGGTAGGTAAGAGTTCCTTGTTAGAGTTGGAACAGAAAGAAGGAGAGGGCCATTTCAACAAAGCAAATGGCATGAGCGAAAGTGTGGAGATGGGATTTTTGTTTGTTTGTTTGTTTTTGGTGATTCACCATCAAGATCCAGAAGCATGGGGAATGTGTACAGAATAGTAGACTTACGGAGACCAGATTGTGGATGGCTTTGGGTGACAAGCTAAGGGACTGACTTTCTTTTTTTTTGAGACAGAGTCTTGCTCTGTCGCCAGGCTGGGGTGCAGTGGCATGATCTCGGCTCACTGCAACCTCCACCTCCTGGATTCAAGTAATTCTCCTGCCTCAGGCTCCTGAGTAGCTGGTACTACAGGCATGCGCCACCACGTCCAGCTAATTTTTTTTTTTTTTTTTGTATTTTGGTAGAGACAGTTTCAGCATTTTTGGCCAGAATGGTCTCAATCTCCTGCCCTCATGATCTGCCCACCTCTGCCTCCCAAAGTGCTGGGATTACAGGCGTGAGCCACCGCTTCTAGCTGGGACTGACACTTTTATTGGAGCAAACGAGTGATATAAGCAAAGTTTGTAGGGCAAGTCTAATTTTGTGTATTTATAGTTGACATGGGGATTGGAGAAAAAGAAATTGGAGATGTGGAGACTTATCTGCAGGGACCTGGTGATGGGATCTTTAGAACAAAGGTGGTAGGAAAGGTCTGGAAAGATTAAAGAGAGAGAGGTTGTGGAAGTAATGATGAGACTTAGTGTCTTGCAAATGTGTATGTCACAGAATGTATTAAGGAAGAAAGAGAAGACAAGGACAAGTTGGCTAGAAATGTGCCTCAAAGAACTGCTGAAAGTAGGCAAGTTGAGTGTAGGAACTGATGGAAGATACGATTTGGGGTTGATTTTCTAGGGAAGCAGTTGACTGGAAATTCATGGCAAATAGTTATTAATGATGGGCTGGTACTCAGGAAAGGTGCTGGGTCAGAAGCAGCAGAATTAAGGGTGATGAGATTGGGGCATACACTCAAAGATCTATTTGATGGCAGGAGTTGGAATGAGGAGAGTCAGGAGTTCAGAAGAAGAGTTAGGCCGTGAGAAGCAATGCTGTGGACATCACAGAGGAAACATGTACATAACCTGTTAGCACCTTATATCTGAAGAGTGAAGACATAAAGGTTAACGAGACTCCTGGGCAGTAGTGGTGCCATAATGAGGGCAGAGAAGTCATGGCAGCATCGGGTGTGGGATCTGAGGGGCGTGTGCTACCATTGGGTAGATTTGAGGGGTAGGGAATGTGAAAGTGGTGATTTTTGTTTCCACTTTTAATAAGATCCCTGCAGGACAGTTAAAATGTTCCGTCTAAGAGACTGTCAAAGATTTGCAAGAAAGTGTTTGGGGCTACAACTGTAGACTTAGGACAGTTGAATAGAATGAGATCCATGAGGAACTGACTGACTAAATAAAAGGGGAAAAGATGAGAAAAAAAATCTGGAGTTAGAGAGCCACAGGTAAAAGAGCAACTATGAAGGATTTCTTGGACTTCATTGAAGGATTAGTTGTATGTATAGGAAAATGAAGAAAATATGGTGCTATATCATAGCTCTGGAAAGGGGGTTTCAAAAAGAAGAAAGTAGTAACAGTGTCAAATAAGGCAGACAGGAAAAGGAAGGCAAGAACGGTGAAAAGGTTATTGGAATTAATTTTTGGGTGGTGAGGGCTAACGTTTGATTGAGGTAGATGGAAGAATGGAGGGGCCCACCATTATGTAACACTCATTTTAATTGGCTAGGCTACCCTATGGGTGTTCACTCAACTATAATTCCTTTTCCTCTGTGGTTTACAGTTTTTCTTTCATCTTTCTCTATTAAGTCTCTAAGCTTTGTGCATCTGTGGTCTTTATTCCTTTCATATATCCAACTTCATTATGTTCTAGGTATAATAGTACCTTAGAGACCTCTGTCTTTTAAAACTCGATTCTCTATGAATCAGACCTGAATTGAAATCCAAGTAATTCCTCTAAGAGACTTCAGTCTCTAAGTCTAAATCCGGGAACAGTTGCTTTTGATGCCTTCCGCTACCTCAACAATACCTTCTTGACCTGACTTTTTGTTTCAGTGTTATGTAAGACTAAAACCTGGCTCTGTTATTTGTGTTTCAGTTTTGAGAGTGCCTGAAGTGAGATTTGGGGAGATTCTCTGATAAGTCATCACAAATTGATAGCGTAGAGGGATCTCTGGCAGCTGGAAGGGCAAAATTCTTGTCTAATGGAAAAAAGTTTTGTTTCTGAAGTTCCTTAGTCATTTGGTTGAGAGAACACATTTGTTCATCAGCTCACAGCAAGAGCCATCAACAGTGGACAGCTTCTTGCAAAGGCCTAGGACTTGCGTAACATGTAACTACAGTAGAACCCAATTGCCATTGTCATCTTATTCTAGAGGACAGATGTAGGATATAAGGAATACCCCCACCGTCTTTCTACTCCTCAGTAATTCTAGGTTTCCCTTTCTCTCCAACTGTGTTTATTCATTTTTTAACTTTTGTGGATACATAGTAGGTATATGTATTTGTGGGGTACGTGAAATGTTTTGACACAGGCATGCAATATATAATAATTATATTGTGGAAAATGGGGTATCTATCCCATCAAGCATTTATCCTTTGTGTTACAAACAATCCAGTTATACTCTTTTATTTTAAAATGTACAATTAAATTATTGGCTATAGTCACCCTGTTGTGCTATCAAATACTAGGTCTTTCCATTCTTTATTTTTTTGGGAACTCATTAACCATCCCCACCTCTCCCACAAACCCTACCACTACCCTCCCCAGCTTCTGGTAACCATTCTTCTACTCTCTCTCTCCATGAGTTCAATTGTTTTGATTTTTAGATCCCACAAATAAATGGAAACATGTGATGTTTGTCTTTCTGTGCCTGGCTTATTTCACTTAATATAATGGCTTCCAGTTCCATCCATGTTATTGCAAATGACAGGATCGCATTCTTTTTATGGCTGAATACTTCACTGTGTAAATGTACCACATTTTCTTTATCCATTCATCTGTTGATAGACTCTTAGATTGCTTTCAAATCTTGGCTATTGTGAGTAGTGCTGCAACGAACACCTCCAACTGTGTTTATAGTTGTAGGCAAAGACACATTCTTTTGCACACATGGTAGTGAATGTGCTCATAGAGGATGGAGCTCCAGTGGGAGAGAGTTCATTGGAGGGACACTGCACACTGAACTGGGCCTTTAGCTGGGGTTAGGGAGGCCCTTGGAGAGGACTATGCAATTGGTGTTCAGAATTCACCAATAGGGCAGGCATAGTATCACGTCCAAGGATGAGGATGCAAGGAGGAAATGGAGCCCTTTCAGGAGTCCTAATCCTTTTTTGAAGTCTTTTGCCCTTTGTATTAATTTAAAAATATAATTAATATAATTTAATTTTTGTAATAGCTTGAGGGGTTGGTAGAATCTATTTCCATTTTACAGATAAACTAACTGGGGTTCAGCAAATGAAGAAAATTGCAGGTTACTTAAACAGCAAACAGGGTGATAGAGCCTGGATTTGAACTGATCTCTTGGATTCAGAATCTCTTTGCAGATACCACATTTCCCTTCATATAGACAGGAGTAAAACTTGCTTATATGTAGACAGATTTTTTATGGTTGTATCTGAAAACCCAGACCAGGTATTGTACTTCTCTGATTTCTCATCTTCTCTTCCTCTCTTCCCCATTCATTTCTTGTCTGTGATTGTTCTTTGGGTTGACATGATACTCGCCATCCTAGAGACAGGGTCTTGTTTGCATCCAAAACAGGAAGAGTTTCCACATCTCTAGGAGAGCTGGTGTGTCTCTCTGCTGCATTCCTTCTATCTTGAGGCAGGCAGAGCACAAGTGTGGCTGTTAGGTGCAAGAGCACAGCTGTAGTCACCCGCCAGTTGACACCAGGGCACATGGTGTCATGGTCGCATTACTGGAGTGTATCTGGCTCAAGCTGCTGCATGATTGGCATTTATCGGGGCCATCGTCAGGGGAAGAATTCTATGTACTTTGTAAGAACCATTTCGTAACACTTCATAGTCCATTTGCCACATGTTCTCATAAAAATATCATCAATCCACGATTTTTGCATAAAGCCAAACTGCAGCTTGCCTGATTCATGTACTATTCCTGAGGGATTCTGGTTTTGACTTGGCCTCATGGGCTTCCGTTGTCTGTGAGATCTTTGAACAAAGCTATATTTTCACCCTAATTTCAGTGTGGCTAGATTAAATATGATGCATGTTTTGTTCAACTAATAATGCTAAGTATAGAAAAAAGGACCACAGCGGTAATAAATCAATATATTTGGTGGTAACAGCTGGTAGATTGTTACCTTGAGAAAAATAAGAGGCTTATTGACAACTAAGAATAGCGAATGTAAATTCTCTTTGCTTAGGTATCCTTTTATGAAGCTTCTTCTTTTTTTAAATTTAAAATGATGAAATGAAACTAACAAAGTATTTCCTTTTTTGTTATTTTGCAGAAAAAACCACTGTCTGCAATAATAAAGGAAGTCTGTGATGGGTAAGTGTTACTCAGGATTTATCTAAGGCATTCCAGTTGATAAATTGACAAGCAAATAATATATTTCCAGTAGGATAGTAAAATATTATTCATAAGTCACCCACTGACTTGCTCAAAGTCACTAAGAATTACTCTGTAGGAGTATCACACCCTTTTCCACCAGAATTTACCATTAGTCCTCATAGAGCAGAAAGTGTGAAATGACTGTTATGTGCACAGTGGGGTTGGCTTTATTTATTTTAGGAAGTTGTGTTCCTTTTGTCCTACCCAGCAGGGAGTACTCTAAGGGTTTTTGAGGGCGCAGTACACACTTGATCTGGTATAAACTGAGAGGACCACTCAGGTCCTCATAGAGGATGAAAGAACTGAACAGACAAGGCAGTGGGTAATTGTACTGCCCCATGGGATCTCACAATGATATGACTTTCCTACTTTTTTGTGGCTGCTCTAAACAATACAAAGGAAATGTATATATGGTAGCTGCATGAGTTTTTTTTTTTTTCTTTTAAACCAGAACTGTGAAAATAGTTGTGTTAACTGAAATTTGTGTAAGGCCTAGAGTACTTAATTGGAGTGTTTCAGTCTGTAACAACTATACTGATAGGGGATTGTAGAATACAGAGACAATTAAAATGTGCCGAATATCCAAAACTTAAATTGCATTTATTTTCTTTCTTTGCTTCAATCCCTTAAAATCAGTAGAATTGTAAAGATTTGTATTTAAATCTGCCACAGCAAGCCTTGAAGATGAAATGCTTAAAGGTGAGCAGCAGGCCTAGCATAAGGTCTAGGCAGTCCACACATGAAATGTTTGGTCTCAGGGTATGGAAGGTAGGCTAAAGTCATTTTGCTTTAGGAACTGCATTGTGGTATATGTTGGGATTGGTCCAGTTCCAATCACAGGGTGCTTAGTTCATCCAACACTAAAAAATTACACAAATGAAAATGGCCACTTTCATTTTTCTAATCACTATATGCTTGTATTTTTAAGGTGGTCTCTTCCCAACCATGAATATTATGCACTGCAGCATGCCGATAGTTCAAACTTCTATATCACAGAAAAGGTAGGTCAACCACATTATTTAATATGGGACACATGTTGAAGGAAAGTAAATCATGATGATGTTTCCTCTGTTCAGGACTAGACATGCTGGTCTAAATTTTACGTCTCTACTATCCATGAAAATAGGGTCTGTAAAGCAAATAACTGCTACTTTAGCATCCACAAGATGATATTTAGCAGCTCAAGAGTAAAGACCAAATATGTTTCGTGTCTTGTTCAGCAACTGCAGTTGCCTTCGAAGAGTGAATATATTATCTCTTTCTTACTGCTTGGTTAAAGGATTTATTTGATACTTAATGACTTAGTTGGGTTTTTCTTTCTCAGATTTTGTTTTTCCAAAATACCCTCTAACCCTTGCTTAACGTACATGAAATAATGATAAGAAACCTTTTCAAATGTGGCATTATGTATGTAGGCACTAAGAGTGTTCTATGAATCTTGGGAACCCAGCTCTCTTCTTCGGTGATTTGAACTCTTTTTAGCAAGAGTAAAGGAGAAGGAGGGATTTGTGAAGACAGCAATGGCCCTGGGAGCAAGTAAAATTAATATGTACAAGATCCCCGATAGAGGAAGGGCACACTGGAATTTACTGAGTGCATACTGTGTGCCAGGAACTGAGCCACGCACATTACATCTGTTCACAGATTTCTTCCTTAAGACTAACCTGGGCTATAAAAATACTGGCTTTGGGTAACAGGTACGAAACTGAATCATTGAGGACAAATGGTTAGACTAATGCTTCATACTTGATTCTACAAGAAGCAAGTTTAGATTTTTGTGCTTCTTTGATTTTTGTCTTTTGGAATTTCCACAATAGTTTTGCATTCAACACTTTAGGCCGAGCTCACTGAAATGCATATGAAACAGTTTTGTCTTCATGAAACTGATCTTGTGGGGTCAGCAGGGAGGGAAGGAACACCCCTGTGAACAGCTGTCATTATAACAAGGTGGCCAGTGCTGAAACAGAAGTGAGTACAAAGTGCTCTTGAAGGAGGGAGAATCGGGTGGCCTCAGGCTTCAGTATATTGCAGGCTTTGTTTGTCCCAGTTAGTAGTCCCTAGAGTGACTGTAATTTTACCCATGAATCAGGTGGTGGTAGAAGGTGGAGGCAGTAACAAGGGTCCTACTTCCACTGATGAGTCCCTTGCTCTACCCCAAAGACGGAGGGAGGGATTCAGTTCACCAGCAGAGAGGCCGCAAAGGCCTGAATGCGTCTCAGAAATTGTGTTGTTCTTCCCAGATGGACACTGGGAATTTTGTAACTGATGCTGTTTTCTTCTTCATGTTGATTGCTAGAAAGCTGAGAAAGGGGCCAGGTACGGTGGCTCACGTCTGTAATCCCAGAACTGTGGGAGGCCAAGGAGGGTAGATCACTTGAGGTCAGGAGTTCCAGATCAGCCTGGCCAACATGGTGAAACCCCGTCTCTACTAAAAATACAAAAATGAGCTGGGTATGGTGGTGGGTGCCTGTAATCCCAGCTATTCGGGAAGCTGAGGTGGGAGGATCGCTTGGACCTGGGAGGCGGAGGTTGCAGTGAGCTGAGATCGTGCCACTGCACTCCAGCCTGAGCGACAGAGCGAGACTCCATCTTGAGAGAAAAAGAAAAAACAAAGCTGGGAGTTAACAAGTGAACTCAGTTTCCTGCCATGCCTTGTATTTATTAAGTTTATCTTTGATTCCTTTGACTTCTTCTGTATAAACATTTAGTTTCCTATCTTTATTTTCCCTTTGCTTCAGTTTCTTAATATTTTTCCTTTATTTTATACTGCATGTATATAATTTGCATGCTATTCTTTGTGAGATTAAAGAACTTATGTAGAAATCCAAGTTAAATGACAGCAGTTAAAGGTATCACCATGGTTTCATTCATAGCAGTTACTGGGTAGTGAAATCAATTCAGTTAGTTGCCAGAGCATTAAACACTGGAATGTAGTAGAGTAGATTAGGTCAGAGTATATCTCGTGTGTTGCTTGTGAAATACTTGTTTCTCCTACCCACATACATAATACATGCAGATTACACCGGTGATTTACCCTCGGTTGTGGTAAAAAAGCTGTTGAGTCATGAATAGTTCTGGCTCTGAGTAATCTGTGCTGGCAGATGGCCCCCAGTGACATCCTGTCTTCTGTCACCATTGTCTGGAGACCTCAGTGTAGTGAAGATCACTAAAGATGGGGTTCTTAGACTTCAGAGAGAACATAAGCATGGCACAGAGAACCTTAAAAAAAAAAGTGGGGCTTTAGATCCCAACCCCAGAGACTCAGAGTGAGTGGGACTTGGATATGGCCTGGGAGTTTTCATTTTTAAAGCACCTTCTGGGCGGTCTGATGTTGGATACCTGGAACCACTGGGAGAAACAGCCCTGGGGCCTATTTTCTAGAGAACTGGAACCCATGTGTACAGGACATTACGCCTTCTGTCCAGAAGTTGAGCACAAAGTTCAATTTAGGAATGTAGGCTGGGCGCGTGGTTCACACCTGTAATCCCAGCACTTTGGGAGGCCAATGCGGGTGGGTCGCCTGAGGTCAGGAGTTCGAGACCAGCCTGACCAACATGGCAAAACCGTATCTCTACTAAAAATATAAAAGTTGACGAGTTTGGTGGCTCACACCTGTAATCCCAGCACTTCGGGAGGCCAAGGTGGGTAGATCATGAGGTCAAGAGATAGAGACCATCCTGGCTAACACTGTGAAACCCTGTCTCTACTAAAAATACAAAAAAATTACCTGGGTGTGATGGCACGCGCCTGTTGTCTCAGCTAATCAGGAGGCTGAGGCAGGAGAATTGCTTGAACCCAGGAGGCAGAGGTTGCAGTCAGCTGAGATCGTGCCACTGCACTCCATCCTCAGTGACAGAGCGAGACTCCATCACAGAAAAGAAAAAACAAAACTGGGTGTGGTGGCACATGCGTGTAGTCCCACTCAGGAGGCTGAGGCAGGAGAATCACTTGAACCTGGGAGGTGGAGGTTGCAGTGAGCCAAGATTACACCACTGCACTACAGCCTAGGTGACAGAGCAAGACTCTATCTTGAAAACAAAAACAACAACAACAACAACAACAAAACAAAGTATGTAGGAATGTGTTTGTGTGCTGCCATTTCTTGGCATAATTTGAAAATTATTAACATCATATGATGGTTATACTTTTTTCCTAATTAAAATTCATGTATATGCAGAACATTCAAACTGTAGAGAAAGGGGGAAATTATTATTTTATGGTGCATCTTAGTTATTTTCTGGGAATCTTGTTTTGCCTGAGGACATTCTTGAAACTGAGTTTATAAAGGACTGGCCACCAAGTCTGTCATGTGGAGTTTTTCATCTTCAGTGGGCTGTAGCAGAGATTATTCTTTTATGAAGAGTTTAGGGATTGAGAAGACTCATCTTCCCTATCATAGTTCTTTGTTTGTAAATACAATGTCATCGCTCTTCCTCATGGAGCTGTCACTGGGCACAGCTGTGGGTTTGCATGTGTCACGGAGCTCCGCACGGACAGAGCAGGAGATGATGGTGACTCCTGGCTCCACAGGGTTGATCCTGGGCTGCCTTCAGTCTGCTGCTTAGGTCCATCTACTTCCTTGCAAGTATTCCTAAAAATACAGACATTTTTTCCCATTTTAAAAATAATATATGTAGCATCATCTTGGTTACTTACAGCCCAGTGAGTTTTTAGGTAATATTTGCATCACTATGGTAACCGGTGACTCATTATTGAAACTTGTGCATGCTGTTAGTTACTGATTTTCCCTTATATATGAGATGGTCTCTGTCTTTTCGCTGAAGATGAAAATCACCTGTAGTTTTAGAAAAAAAAGTTCTCTAGCTGGCCAATCAATCCAATAGAAATAGAGGTTGATGGATGCTTGTGATTCTCTTCTAAGATCCTCCAGAAGGCACTTTCCCTGCTTTTCTCATGTTCTCCAAGCCCATTTTTTGAAATAGTCTTCCCTTGCTTATTAGGCCATTAACTGAGGTTTTTTTGGTGCAGTGGGGGAAAATGTCATGTTAAGTAGCATTCAGCAGAAGCATCACTTGGAAATGCCTCAGAGAAAGTTAAGATTCAGTGATTCACAAGTTAAAATTCTGCTCCAGAAACTTAACTATTTCATGGTGATGTCCAGGAGAGAGAGAATAAAAAATGTTAAGTGAAGGGTATGTTTAAGTGGAATTTGTCTTTTGAATAAGAATTCTATTGAGACAGCACTAAGCATTGTTTGTTTATGACTGTCATCACAGTGCAATGATGCAGGTATTGGTATCTTCATTTTACGAGAAAAGTGAGACTGAGAGAGATTACTCAACAACTTGTGTGGGTCGTACAGATCAGAAGTGGCCAAGCTGAGGCTTGGACCCCGGTGGGTCTGATCCCAGAGCTCTCTATGTCGTCTCTGAGAAACCCTCTGTACCATTGCCTCAGCCCCAATTTGTTTATGATGCTCTTTCTTTGGGCATCACTGTCATCAAGCCAGTGATCCTAATGGTGACTGTCCCCAAAACAATAAATACAGGAAGTTACAGACTATGAACGTTGGTTACCAGCTTCAGTCTGTGGCTTCCTTATTCCCTCTGAGGGTAACTTGGAGGAAGTTGTAACAGGTAGTCTTCCACTTACTAGAGCTTCACAAAGTGCATTTATATTTGCCTTTGGTATGGATCGTATGACTGCCTAAGGCAGTGCGATTGCATGAATACCATTCTTTTTAGACAAACAGGAAAATTGCCTTGTCATCCCTAATCGTAAGCGTGTATGGAGGTGAGTCCCCAGAAAGCATAGGGCACAGTGGAGGAAGCCATGAGGAGGTTGGATTGTGTGCTTGTGGATAATTGAGGTTTTATTTTGATTGCAGGATGATACTTACTTCCTCCCTATTGAGACCTACTCTAGCATGTATGAAGTATAGTGATGTATCATTTAATGTCTTATTTAGATAAATTCCTTATCTTGTAATCACAGAAATAAGCTAAGCCTCATTCAGGCCCTCTCTGCAAAGCTGGCCCCAGGCACCTTTGGTGAGGAAGTAGGGTTGTTTGGGGGACACCCCCTTTTTTGTCTTTCCCACTTCCTAAGTGCCCTGGGTTCTCAGACAGCTCCCGAGCCTCCCAGAATCCCTGGCAGCCAGAATTGTGCATTCCTTTGGATTTGTGCATTTCATTCTGGTCAGGAGATGACTCTACTATTTTGCAGAATTCAGTTCAACTATCATGCTTCGGTAGATCCAGCTGTAAGTAAGCAGAGTAATCCCAGTCTCCAGAAAGGATTGAGACTTAGAGGTAAGCAAGGATGAAGGCCTGGGAGGAAATCAAAGGAGATGGACAGGGAGAAGCCTGCAGTCCTGATTTCCAGCTCTGGTTTCTGTGCTTCCTGTCTTTGCATCCTTGTGAGAGACCTGCTGTGGCTTTTCGGTTCCCGCCCCTTTGCTTAAATCACTTTATGCTTGTCTTTGTTACTCTCAATCAAAGAACTTTCTCTAGGACAGGCATTTTAATTTGAGCAAACTCATGCCCAGGAAAGCTGTAAATTTCCTAAACCAGCCAAATACCCTATGCAACATTCCCTTTCTTGCTGCCTTTGGTGAAGGATTCTGTTTCATCAACAGAAGTCACTGTGGCTGCCTCAGCAAGACACACCAGCAGCCCTGGGCTAGCTCCTCTTGGGCCAGTCCATAGGCAGTAATGGGTGGAGAAAAATGTTTCTGCCTGATATGGTTTGGCTGTGTCCCCACCCAAATCTCATCTTGAATTGCAGCTCTCATAATCCCACGTATTGTGGGTAGGACCTGGTGGGAGATAATTGAATCATGGGGGAGATTTCCTCCATACTGTTCTTGTGATAGTGAATAAGTCTCTCAAGAGCTGATGGCTCTAAAAGGGGAAACCCCTTTCTCTTGATTTTTCATTCTTTCTCTTGCCTGCTGCCATGTAAAATGTGCCTTTCGCCTTCCACCATGATTGTGAGGCCTCCCCAGCCACATGGAACTGTGAGTCCATTAAACCTCTTTTCCTTTATAAATTACCCAGTCTCAGGTATGTCTTCAATAGCAGCGTGAGAACGGACTATTACACTGCTTTTTCCCTTTGGTCTGTCCCTTTATCTCCTCAGGGTTTCCTGACTCCAAGCAATTCTCCTGTGCTGTCTCTTCTTCCTGTTCTGAGACCCTGCTGCCTACTGTCTCCTCTGTTAAACCCATGTGTTGCTACCCAATTCTTTCCTTTTTGCCTGATGACCAAACTGATTTCTGCTATGGATGCTGTGTGGATGCCCAAAGGCTGCTTGTATTCTTGTCCCCAGCCTTTGGCAACACTGGACTCTCCTAGACAGGCTGCTTATCTGTACTCTCACTCATCATTTGGGCAGCCAGAGAGAAATGGCCATGGTGGGAGGAAAAAAGCCACATGTGAACACACCCAATAGAGAAAACTAGAAGTGACTCCCCAGTGTGTGCCAGGTACCGTGCTAAACCCTGGGGCTATCTCTAACCTTCCAGATTCTCACAGACAGAATAAATCTTTACCTGAAATTAACCAGTTACAGTGACAGTGAGTGCCACAAAGGAGAAATGTGAGTGTCTGGGCCTAATTAAGCCTTGAGGAAGTGACATTTAGACAGAGATCTAGGAAGAAAGGAGGGAGGATAAATGGGAACCTCTTAAAGTGGGCCAGATTTATGGTGTGCAGAGAAATAGTGATAAAGCCAGCATAGGACCATCCAGATGTGTCTTGAAAGTTTTGCATATGCCCTGATTCTCAAGACTTTTTAAGGTCATCTTAAAGGTCTTGAACTTCATCCTAAGATCATTGGGAAGCCTTGAGATGGTTTTCAGCTGGACTTGATGACAAATGATTGAATTGCAGACTCCCTTGTGATTACACTGAGTACACTCTATTGGAAGAATCATCAACCTATGGCAGAAACAATGAGAAAACTGTTGACTTGGAGAGGAAAAGAATGCATGGGTGTTTTTAAAAATTATTTATTTATTTATTTATTTATTTATTTATTTATTTGAGACAGAGTTTTGCTCTGTCTGGCAGGCTGGAGTGCAGTGGTGCAATCTTGGCTCACTGTAACCTCCATCTCCCAGGCTCAAGCAATTATCCTGCCTCATCTTCCCGAGTAGCTGGGATTACAGGCATGTGCCACCATGCCCGGCTAATTTTTGTATTTTCAGTAGAGACAGGGTTTCACCATGTTGGCCAGGCTGGTCTTGAACTCCTGACCTCAGGTAATCCACCCGCCTTGGCCTCTCAAAGTGCTGGGATTACAGGTGTGAGCCACCATGCCTGGCTGCATGGGTGTTTTAAAATACGCATAGAGATTGACAACAAATGTTGGGTAGCACTTTGATTCCAAGGAAAACACAGAGCAAGACGATAGTCTTAAATGTCTGCCTTTAAAGAGTTTACTATCTATTATCTCCTTGACAGCTTGGCTGAGGGTAGTAATGATACACTGCAGTTGAATAAAACTGCTCATTTTATTTATTTCCAAAGTGATATATTCTTGATAAATTTGTCTATTTACACAGCCTGATAAAATGTTAATATTCAGTTACCTGATGTATTTGTTCATGTCCTTTCTCATGCTGCTATAAGGACATACCTGAGACAGGGTAATTTATAAAGGAAAGAGGTTTAATTGACTCACAATTCCACAGGGCTGGGTAGGCCTCAGGAAATTGACAAGCACGGTGGAAGGGGAAGCTAACATGTCCTTCTTCACATGGCGGCAGCAAGGAGAAGTGCAGAGTGAAGCGGGGAAAGCCCCTTATAAAGCCATCAGATCTGTGAGAACAGAATGGAGGTAACCACCCCCATGATTCAGTTACCTCCCATTGGCATGTGGGGATTATGGGTACTACAGTTCAAGATGAGATTTGGGTGGAGACACAGCCAAAACATGTCACCCGACTAATTTATATCAAATTTTAACTTCTCCTTTGGACACCTAATTTAGGATTCAGACACTCCCAGCGTAGAACTATAAGAAGGAGAAATGAATTTGCCCAGATTTGACAGTTAATGTGCTACGATGAGAGAGATAATTAAGGTACAGTCCTTGTCTCCACAGAGTTTTCAATCTAGAGGAAGATTGGGCTGATAACAATTCTAGTCATTGGGGTGATTAAAAGGGGTCCTACTTGAAAAGATTATTAAGAATATGATTTTCGAGTCACTTAGGTTTATAATTTGACCATATGATTCTGTGTACCTTAAAAAATATTTTGACTAGGATATGAACTCCTCTACTATTTTTTACATCATAATTGAGGGAAGATTTATACAGCCTGGAATTTGCCCATGTAAAGAGTATGATACAATGGTTTTTAGTATATTCATAGAGTTCTGCAGTGCTTTATTTTTTCGATAGCAAAGCTGTGATATTTCCACCTCCAGTATTTTCATCTTCCAAAGCAGTAACTCTCAGCCTTAAATGTAGATTTTGGCTCCAAATTTAGAGATTCGGATTCTGTAGCTCAAGGCTAAGGTTCAGGCATCTTTAACAAATACAGCTGGTCCTAGTGCTAAGCTCACTTTCCAGTGGAAGTGTGAGCAGCCTCTGGATCTTTCCGCTATTCCTGCATGGGATGAAAAACCGTCTTTTGAATGCATATTGGCTTCTAGGCACGGACTCCCCATGCACTCCCTGAGCTGGGGGTGTCATTCTGATTGGTTTCCACTGTTGCCAACAGAGAATGAAGTCCAACCTCCTTTCTTAAGCCAGAGTTAAAGGGTGCATCACAAGTCAACATTTTCAATTTTATTCTTTCTCTTATTCACTCAATTTTAGCCAAACTGCTGTAGTGTTCTCTAAATATATCTTGATTTATCTCCTTTGTGTAGCTTTACTAACCTGGAATTCAGTTCTCTTTATCTCTCTCCCATTATTTCAGGTACTAGATTAGCTGCTGAGGGTAAAGAGATGAAATGACATACTGCTTGCTTCGAGAGCTGAATCTTAGAAACACACACATACCTAGGAGCAATGTCATTTAAATGACTGCCATTTCAGGACAACAGTTCATCCTCTTCCTACCAATCCTAAATTGTTTGAGCTGGAAGAAACCCTGGCTTCTTGCCTAACGTAACTGTAGCCCCACTTTTGGAGATTCGTCTCTTAATTCAGTCCTCTTATAAATCTCTACCCTTCCTCTCTGCTGCTGTAGGTATTGTTGTCTACTAGTTCTTTTTCTCTCAGGTGTCTGTACTAGCTGATCAGGACCTACATTGCTTTATCGTTGCCTTGAGCTGTTTAACTATTTCCGTGCTGATTTATGTTTTCCTCTCAGCAAGATTCCAAGTACTTTACATAAAAAACTGTATGTTCCAGCTGTGTGTCTCACATGGTTCTGTGAATATAATATGTAGGTGTTGGAAGGTTGTGGGTTTTGTGTTACATAGTTTTCTTTGTAGATAAAAGTACAATTAGTGCTTAATAAATTATGTATGATGTTGGTTAATTCAATTACCAGAAGATGCACATACACGTTAAGATTATTCACAGTGGAGAAATTGTAGGTGAATTAATGAATCTTAATGTTCCTCTTAGAGTCTTAAAATGGTGTTGAAAGTTTAGTTTGGCTTTCAGTCTACAACAAATGATTAATTACCTTTTTCAAAGAAATACGTACATTCAGACACACACACACACACACACACACACACACACAAAATCTGTACCGTGCTGGATATTGACCACAAATTCTTAAAAGATTCATGAGATTTCACAAAATGATATTCAGCAGGACATAAATTTACAAAAATCTCTTGTTCCCTGTCTACCAGGAATGACAAGGTAGAGAACCTATAGATAAATTGACTTGTATTCCCCTGCTCCAGAAAACAACCAATTTGAAAAACCCATGGATTTAGAATATATGAGCTATTTATTTAGAATCCCCAATTTAGAATGAATGATCTATTTCAGAGAACTTGGTCAGCTCTCGGAATTTATCTCCAGTTTACAGCAATAGTGAGAGGGAGGGAAATAAGGAACAGAGACTCTCTGGTACCTTATAATATACAAATAAACTATCACTATGCAGATCACCAAACAGTAATACAATTTCAAAGTATTATCAGTTTTGTTCTCATTATAGCAAATAACATCCTCTAAGAACCAAATGGTGTTTGTGAGAGATAATGTACTCAAAATTACATTATTGTTCTATTTTGAGAAATGAATTTTACTTGATTTCACCCCAGGCTAGCATCCATTAATATTCAGGTGGCTCACCCATCTTCAGTTCTTCAGTTCAGACAGTTAACTCTGTGGGAGCAGTGTCACAGAAGATAGAATTGTTGGCTTACATACATACAAAACTGTAGAGTTTCTGTGAAGGAAAACATGGGCATTGACTTACAAACCTTGCTGATACTCTCTCCCCTACCCCCCCCCACACTTTTTCATTAAATAAAGGAAAAGTTTTGCACAGTCACACTTTACTGTGGTGACACATTTTTCAATAACCAAGGAACAATTGAATGCAACTGTTTGCAGTCAGAATTCTCTATACATATGTGAAAACAAGCTGCTTAAAACAAAAGTTGGAGCAACAATTTTGGCAAACAGGAAAAACACTGAAATATGCCATCTTCTAGTTTGCTTTTTTTTTTTTTTGAGATGGAATCTCGCTCTGTCGCCCAGGCTGGAGTACAGTGGCTCGATATCGGCTCACTGCAACCTCCGCCTCCTGGGTTCGAGCGATTCTCCTGCCTTAGCCTCCTGAGTAGCTGGGATTACAGGTGCATGCCACCACGCCCAGCTAATGTTTTTATTTTTAGTAGAGACCGTGTTTCACCATGTTGGTCAGGCTGGTCTTGAACTCCTGACCTCAGGTGATCCACCCTCCTTGGCCTCCCAAACTCCTGGGATTACAGGTGTGAGCCACCGAGCCTGGCCTCCTCCACCCTTTCTCAATCCATTAATCACAACCTGTGAAAATTGAAGTGCATATTTATACACACACACACACACACACACACACCCACACCCACACCCTCCTCAGATTGTCCTGACTTCCCCTAGGAGCTATCCAGCGCTGGCATTGGGCTTCAGCCAGCCATTCCTCTTTCCATCAACATCACCCCTCTTTTGCCCTAGTGTCTTTGCTTATAGTGACTCAAACTAAATTGGCAGTAGACTTTCTGAAGTTGTCTCTAAAAACATTTTTGGGTGGTTTTAGACTTTTCTAATTAGAGTTTGGGAACTGGATGGGAGCTATCATTTTAATCATTTGGTATGTTTCCTCTAGAGAGGACTTGGAAGCATATATACTTATTTCAGGATGAAGAAAAAAGAAACCAGCCTAAGTTGAGTCACCTAAATGAGAGGGAGCTTGGAAGCGCAGGGCAGCGACCGCCACCAGCATTACTCAGATGTCGGTGGGTTTTATGACATGTTATTTAATGTTTACCACTGACTGTTGGATAGAGGCTATAACAAGATGATTACACAGGCAGCTAACTTTGTAGCTTAGGCTCCCTAGCTTATGCTTGGTAAGATGTGACTGCCTCTAGAATTGCAGGCAAAGACAAATGCCAGAGGTCATGATAATTCCATGTTCTCCAGTTCAGCTATTAAACTAATGAATAGATTGACTCAAGCACTGAAACATTTAACTGTGTAATGCTCAGCTGGAGAATGAGTGACACATGGGTTTCCTCCAAACAGACACTTCTTTACCAAAAATGATCCTAAAAACACCAGAGCACTTTTTCCAAACAAAACTTACTATAGTGAAAAGCAAAAACCATTATTAGTAGAGAACGTTAGCTCCAAGAATGGCTCTGTGATTCTTATAATTTGTTTCCAGGCCAGAAACTTAATCGCAAATCTTCTAAGCACACTCCTGTTCATATTTTTTATACTTCTAAAATGTGATTTATTTTTGAACAGCAGTCAGATTATGTTCCTCAAAGTTTGGAAATACACATTGTATATATTTTTTTTGTGTTTGTGTGTCATGGGTAAATAAAATATCCATGAAAAAGTGGTGACCTTACTACTTGGAATACCTTTTTGTTGTTGTTTTTAGTCTGTTTTCTGTTTTTAAAATATTTGTTAGAACTCATCGGCCGGGCGCGGTGGCTCAAGCCTGTAATCCCAGCACTTTGGGAGGCCGAGGCGGGCGGATCACGAGGTCAGGAGATCGAGACCATCCTGGCTAACATGGTGAAACCCCGTCTCTACTAAAAATACAAAAAACTAGCCGGGCGTGGTGGCGGGCGCCTGTAGTCCCAGCTACTCGGAGGCTGAGGCAGGAGAATGGCCTGAACCTGGGAGGCGGAGCTTGCAGTGAGCCGAGATCACGCCACTGCATTCCAGCCTGGGTGACACAGTGCGAGACTCCGTCTCAAAAAAAAAAAAAAAAAAAAAGAACTCATCAGGATGATTTTATGACTACTGATGGTTGTGCTCCACAGATGGAAAAACATTTCATTACACTCTTTGCTCTACGAGGTCAGACACAAAGCTAGATTTCCTCACTTTGGTTATCCCAGTGTCTAGCGCAGTACTCTATAAATATTTGTTTAATGGAATAATGAACACCTACTATGAAAATGAACTGGTGACCCAAGGGCAGGCATAGGGGTCAGGCATGAAAAAGACCAAAAAGAAAAGCAGAAATAGAAGAAAGGTAGAAAGTTAGGCAGAAAGTCTGGGGAGAGATAAGAGGAAGGTGAACTTATCTCCACCCAGGAAAGGTAGTGTGCCTGCAGCTCTTTTCTGGAGATGACACTCAGTGACATTAGGGTCCTGGGTTGCCCATTCTTTGCACTGTGATTAGAATTAAGTTACAATAATTTATTGTCTGATTGTTTCTTTCTGATCCCCATGGTTCTGGTTATCTATTGACGCATTAAAAAACAACCCAAATTTAGTAACAAAGCAAAAATTCATTCTCAGTAGAAATGATTAGTTACACTCACTGATTCTCCAGGCCAGGATTTGGACATGACATCTTTCCATCCTTATGATGGCTTGTCTCTTCTTGATGCCTGGAATCACAACTGGGAAGACATGAATAGCTGGGGACTAGAAGCATTTGGAAGCCTCTTCTTCACTCATGTCTGGCTTCTGGGCTTGGATGCCTCAAAGACTGGGCTCATTTGGGATAGTAAACTGGAGTGCCCTACATATGTCCTTTCCATGCGGCTTGGGCTTCCCCACAGCATGGTGGCAGTGTTCTGAAAAGGAGTTCCAACAAGAGGGCACTTCCAGAGAGCAAGTGTTTTAAGAGAGCCAAGCAGAAGCTGCATGGCTCATGATGACCTAGCCTTAGAGGTTTACAGGATCACTTCTGCTGTACTCTATTGCTCCAAGTAGTCACAAGCCTGCCCTGATCAGAGGGGATGAGACATAGCCCTGGTGCATGGCGCACACCTGTTGTCCCAGCTATGGGGACTGAGGTGTCTGCAGGCTGTGGTGAACTATGATTGTACCTGTGAATAGCCACTGCACTTCAGCCTGGGCAATATAGCTAGACTCTGTCTTTAAAAAAAAAAGGGGGAGTGGAGGTGGGACGTAGACCCCTCCTGTCCATGAAAGGAGTGGCAAAGAACCTGGGGGCTTTTTAATTAAACCATCCGTCATGTCTTTACATTTCTTTTTCAGGGAAAGTTGTCAGATAGGTATACTATTTTCCAGAAGTTATCCAAAGATGAAACTGTGTCTTTTGCTTTTGCAATTATTTAACTTTTTAAACCAAGAGGAAGAAACTAAAAGATAAAGTAAGAAAAACAGAAGAAAGTGTGCATCATACAAACACAGAGCAGCAAGAATGCGGCAATTTTCTCTGTTGATAAATGGTACAGATCTATTGCTTCTTTTAAGCGTGGGGAGGGGGAACAATAATCATGTAAACCAAGAAATTTAGAGGAAATTTATTTGGCACTTTGATATTTACACCTTCTTTTGAGCACAATTTTAGGAGAAATTGGATTCACTGCCTTTACCATATCTGAAGATTAAAGTCAAAAAATAAAAGTGCTTTGTTGCCATCAACTGCACTTGTAAAGCAGTAACGATTCTTTATTTTTCCAAGGCAGTCTTATACTTGGTGCGTTGACTGAGAGAAAGGGCTGGAGAGGGGTGGGTGGGTGGATGAACTGCAGCTCTTTTCTGTTTCTGGGAATGGCGTAAGTTAAGGCAACCTTGGTCATCAAGCACAATTCATTTGCTTTGAACTCCTATGGGGGAGAAATACTACAAAACACAAACTTTAAAAGTGATTCATTGTGATCTTAACTGAGATTTTTCATTTCATTAGGAGATAAATAGGAGAGGATAACTTCCTCTTCCAGTCGTGTTTTTTTCCCGATATATTTGTTCTCATTTCTCATTTTTTCTCTACTCCCTAATGTTTATTTTTCTTTCTCCTCTGGCCCTTTTCCTTGTGATTGTTTTTCCTTCCTTTCCTTCTCTCCATGCTTCATTCTTATTTTGCTCCCTCTCTTTCTCACTACCGTCTCCTTTATTGGGTTATTAGCCATCTTTTTAAAAACTTCCTAGTCTCTGTCCACCTACTTTTATTCCACCTTTTTGATGTTCAAATCCCCCCTCTTGCAGCTTTAGACTTGTCAACACTGTAGTTAGGTTCAGATTTTTAGATGTTAAAAAATGAGCTGCCACTTTACTGATTTAATACAACTAGTATAAAGCATTCTTTTTTCAGTGCCTGCTGCTCTGAAGCAAGCAGATACAAAATCTCAAGTGTCTTTAAAAAACGTTTATACAGATTAGGCATATTGAGACATATTAGAAGAAAAAAAAGGTAAATTAAAAAAAAAAAGATCAGAATCCTATTAGAGAAAACCAGTGGCATTCTACTATATCTGCTTCAAACATATTTAAGTCTAGAAGTATATTTATATTTTACAAGTGTGGAAAATACTATACACATTGTTTCACAGCTCTAGACTTAATATATAGCAGCCATCATAACACAGTAGTTAATATACTCTGCCTACTTTATTATATAATGAAGATTAAACAAGGTAGTGCCAGCAACACAGTTTGCAAGGCGCTTAGCCCATAGTCATTCCTCAGTGAGTCATATTTCCTATTTATTTGTCAAACTTTCCTAATGGCTGAAAAGAATTCAACTCAATTCTTGAAGTCAGTTCTTTGTTTTTGGACTTTTAAATTGTTTATCTTCCTCTCTCTCTCTCTGTCTCTTTTTTTTTCAAACAGTGCTAAAGGGGTCGCTTTTAAAAGTAAGTCTATATGTAATTCCTTAACTATTTCCTTATAAAATATTGATAAAAGTTGAATGATGAGTCAAATAAATTGTGTCATCTAGGTATATGTGGCCATCATTTATGAAGGACCCCCTAGGTGCCAGGCACTTTCATGCGTTATTTCATTCAAACTTTTAGGATTCACAGTAGTCTTAGACATTTGAGAGTTTTAGGTCACATAGCTTCTGAATGCCAGAATTGGAACTGAAATAAGATCTTTTATATTATTGTGAAGAAAGTTCCATTTCAGCGACTTTTCAGAGGTGCTTCAGGAATTGCAGAAGGAGTTGACTTATACAACCTTTAAACATATTGTTTTGTATGATTTAAACATGAAAAAAACAATCAACATAAACGCTGATAATGGATAGGAGCACAGTGAAAGCAAGCTTCATTATTATTATAGGTTAAGCTGCCACGCTAAGTTGATTTTGAGAGGGCCTCAATATAAAGCATTTCATTTCCTCCTCTCTCTGTGCATACATTTACACTTCTTATAAAGTGTGTCATTGACTGGGAAGATTGCTTTTATCTTAAATCAGGCATGAATCCACCCACTCAAGAAAAATCATCTCAGCAAGTTCGCTGCTGCTGCACCTGTGTCCTCAGCTCATGGAAGGTCAGGGATAGTTCAGGCCTATTGGCTTGGGAGCATGTCAGGTGTCTAATAAAAGTGAAAACCTAATTTTCCTCTTTTCTGTAAGTTTTGAGTACTTTTCCCCTGATTTCCAGTATTTATTCTAAGAAACAAAAATTGAGATTAGATGTTATTTATACAAATTTACATGATAAAATAAATATCCAAGTATCTGGAAAGATTCCTGAGATTTGAAGGTAAGCTCTTAAAAGCAATTTCCAGCTAATACTGTATGTTGACAGATAATGCCTTGTGTATGGTAAGTGGAATTCTGAGATGGCCCCAAAATTCCCACACCCTTAGTGGTACACACCCATCTAATCCCTGCCTCTTGAGTGTGATCTGGGCCTGTGAATAAGGGGGGCTATCACTTCTGTGATTGTGTCACAGTGTATGGCAACAAGGATTTTGTAAGTGTCATTAAGGTCTTTAAACCAGTGATTTGGGAGTAATCAAAAGGGAGAATATCTTGGTGGGCCTAACCTAATCAGATAGACTTTTAAAAGACGAAAGAAGATGAAGCATTAACGAGATGTCTTCCTGTTGGCCCCGAGAAATAGCGAACTGCCTTGTTGTGGAGAGGGGTACAGAGAAAGGCCCTAAGACCAACCTCTCAGAGCTGAGAGTGGTCCCTGGCCAACAGCTAGCGGGAAATAGAGGGAAGAGGGATCTTGGTTGTGTAATCACAGGAAATGAATTCTGCAACAACCTGAGTCAATGTGGAAGAGGGCTCTGAATTTCAAATGAGGACCCAGCTGACTGACACCTTGATTTCACCCCTCACAGACACCCGGCTAAAAGCTGCTGGACTCCTGATCCATAGAAATTGTGGAGATAAATATATTTTGTGCTGTTTTAAACTCCTAGGTTTATGGTAATTTGTTATACAGCAATGGAAAACTGGCAAATACACGGGGGGAATGTATTCACATTTCCTCCACATTAAGTAAGACAACAACACACAAAAGCACATTGAATGTGGAAACTTGCTATATTATTATAATGATCACTTATAAATCAGAGATTGAGTTTTTATGTTAATAAAAAAGCCTCATTATTCCTGCCTATTACCTTAATAAAATATACATTGACAAACCTAAGCTCAAAAAACATATTAATGTTGATACAATATCTCTTTCTCTATTTGGGCTCTGAGGCATTATCTGAAATTTTTTTCCTCCTTCTAGAACAAAAGGGTTCCATTATTTGAAAACCACTGTCTTGACTAATAGGCGCTTTTTAAAATGACTGCATTTTGGTTGTTGTAAGAATGTAACTGTTGGCAGGGAAAGGAAAAGCAAGATTGTGCAAGGCTAATTTATATTCAGTACATTGTTTCAAAGTGTATGTTTATCTTTAATTGTTCTCTCATTATAAAGTAATGCATAGATGTAAGAAATCCAGCCATCCTTTTGGACAGATGAGTTTTGTGCTAGTGATACTGGTTTTTGAAATCAGAATTCATTTAAGTAGTAATTTTAAAACTTTTAAATCATACAGTATTTCAAACATATCAAAAAACTACAAAAAATGATATAACTGACACTTGTACAGCCCACCATCTGGATGTTGATAGATGTTAACATTTTGCCTACTGTTTTGCATCACCTTTAAAAACACTTCCAAGCATAGCTAAAACCTTACCCTATCATTTTTTTCTGCCTCTCCTTCTATTCCTTTCTCCCCAGAGGTAAGTACTAGCCTGAAATTGATGTATATCATTCTCATGAATGTTTTATAGGTTTTCTACCTATGTATGTGTTTATGAATAATATCAAGAATTGTTTTATGTTTTAAAATTTAAAGCATTGATATCCTACTGTAGGTAACTTTTACATTTAATTTTTTCACTCAGAGTAGTATTTTTTGAGACGAATTATGTGTGTAATATATTTGAGATGAATTTGTGATAGCCCATGACATAAAACACAGTTGATTTATCCATTTTTTTTAACCAATAATCAGTTGTTTCCTCAATTTTGGCATCACAAAGAATACTGTACTATGCATGTATTTGTGTGGGACTGTTTAAAAGTTTCTGTAGAATAGAATGTAGAAAGCTTTTGGATTAGAGGAAACATCATTCTCACCTTTACTGCTTTTCAAAGTGGTTCTACTAGCTTGCAGTCCCACCCACAAGTTACCAGCTTTTCTATTCCCCTCACTCCAACCAGTGCTTGTTTGCATAGCCTGGCTAATGGTAGCCAACTGACTGGGGCACCATGGGGACTTCTCCTGTACTTTTTTTATTTTTTTTAAACAGAGTCTCGCTCTGTCACCCAGGCTGGAGTGCAGTGGCAGGATCTTGGCTCACTGAAACCTCTGCCTCCCGGGTTCAAGGGGTTCTCCTGTCTGAGCCTCTCGAGTAGCTGGGATTATAGATGCAAAGAAAGAGAAAACCCAAGCCCATGAATAGAAAAGTGGGTTATGTGCAAAGTAAACATCAGGCAGACCTCAAGATCTTGCAGGGTGAAGTCAGCATAAACATACTTCCAGATTTGTATTGATTCTGAAAATACATTAATCTTTTACCTCTATTTTAAAAAGTATATGCCATCTGAATGAGAGAAAACATCAGATATCAAATTCAAGAGTGTAAGTTGTATGGTGTCAAAAAGTCAGGCAGTAGCAACTGATAACTCTTAGTTCAAATAACTGTATAAAATTTACTTAACGACACCAAAAGCAAATCTCATCTTTATATATGAAGAAGAAGATACAGGCTACAGAAGTTATTTAATTAAAATCTTAGTGGAAAACTTAAAATTATACTATGAAACCCAGGAATAAAATTTGTTATGATAGAAAAAATGGTTTTTAAATTTAACAATTTTTTTTTATTTTTTGATACCGAGTTTAACTCTCGTAGCAGGCTGGAGTGCAGTGGCACGATCTCGGCTCACTGCAAACTCCACCTCCCAGATTCAAACTATTCTTCTGACTCAGTCTCCCTAGTAGCTGGGACTACAGGCACCCACCACCACGCCCTGCTTATTTTTGTATTTTTGGTAGAGATGGGGTTTCACCATGTTGGACAGGCTAGTCTCGAACTCCTGACCTCAGGTGACCCCCTTGGCCTTCCAAAGTGCTGGGATTACAGGCATGAGCCACCACACCCGGCCTACATGTCTTTAATTTGCATTTCTCAACTGCTGAGGCTGAGCTTATTTTTCTGTGTTTACTATCTAGTCAGTTTTCCGTTCTATAAACTGCCTATATATTCTTTGTCCAATAGTGGGTTTGGAGTGTTTCATTGTCATGGATTTATAGGAGTTATTTATATGTTTTGGAAGCAAATTCTTTTTCCTAAATTTCCACCCAGTCCATAGGTGTTTTAACTTTTCTATTGTGTCTTTCGTCAAACCGAGGTTTGTAAGACCATTTTAATCTATCAGATTTGTCCTTTTTTTCCCCTTTGTTACCTGGGGTTTTTGCATTTTATTTAAAAGCACTTTCTCTGTATGTTTTAAAGAGATACTCTTGTGTTTTCTTTCAAAAGTTAGAAAGTTTTGGTTTTCATATAGGTCATCAATCTATTTTGAAAGTGTGTGTAGGGCGGTATTATATGGAGATCTAATTTTATCTTTTTATGGAGACAGCCAGTTGTCTTACCACTGTTTATTGCATTATTCATTGTCTATCTCCCACTTCCGTGATTTGCATTGTCACTTCTGTCATTTGTCAAGGTTTTGTGAATATAGGGGTCTCTGTGGCTCTCTATTTCGTTCCATTACCACACAGCTTTGATAGCTTCCAACTGAGTAACAAGACTAGATTTCTAGTAGAGTGAATCTCTGTGCCGTTTTCTTCCTCTTTCTCTTCTTCAGTGTCGTCATCTTCTTGTTCTTCTTTTTCTTTTCCTCTCTTCTTCCTCTTCTCCATCATCATCATCATCATCAAAATCACCCTGCTTCTACCTTTTATTCCTCCATATAAATTTTAGTATATGCTTGTCAAATCCCATTAAAATTTTGATTAAAATTGAATTGAATTTATGGACTAATTTTGGGGGAAATTTGCTTTCTTTAAGATATTGACTCTCCCATCTATGAAAACAATATATCATTTTATTTATTAGAATATTCTTTAACATTTTCAATACAGCTTAACCCTTTTTCCCCTTAAAATTTTTGTATGTATATTTAGTAAGATATATGCCTATGTACCTCAGAATGTTGTATTCATCATAAATTATACCTGTTTTAAGCACTTCCATTGTTTATAGCTATTTATGTACCTCTTGTTGAATAGTTTCTGTGTATAGCAAATTCTGCTGAACTTAACTAATTTCTGCAAATATACTGAGGTGTATTTATCATGTTTTAAAGATTAACAAAATTAAGTATCAGAGATTACATAATTTTAATATGATTGTATATGACTAGTGTACAGCCTGGATTTGAACTTAGTTTTATCTAAATCTTTGCCTTTTTCTAAGAGCGTTTCCTTTTAAATGAGCTAATGTTTCTCTGACGTATGTTATCTTGTTTAGCAGGATTTTTTTAATACTAAAAAACCAAAATCTCATTACAGAGCCTGTATGTGAAAGAGGCACTTAATTCACCCAGTGTGTCTCTTAATATCAATTAATTAATTCATCTGGATAGCCACATTCATGGCAGAGAGTAAGTCTATAAAATAAATACTTTTTCTGGTCATTATCTTTGGATCAGCTCTTAAGGAAAACACCCATCCTAATTGAATTAGCGTGGCTTTCCTAATTGCTTAATGCCCTACTTGTGCTTAGGCCTGTGTTGTATTAGTCCCTCCCAACAGCTCTGGAGGCAAGGCCTAGAGCATAGTGTGGGTGGTCCAGGGCCAAAGGAGAAAAGCTAATGTGCTAAGGTAAGATGAAGACAAGTTTTTAATGCTTTTAATATTTGAAGTGTTTAACTCTCTCCTCTGACACCTAGTATCCCTACTAACTCCTCCAAAAAAGCCTTAGATTTTAACTTCACCCCTGCCAAAAAAAAAAAAAAAGAGAGAGAGAAAATAGGATAGAGGGAAAAAATCTCGAATACAATGCAAGGGCAGTTTCTCAGGTGTGTGCTGCTGGCTTGTTTGCTTCCAGCTCTCAGTCTAGATCCCATTTGTCTGGGGTTTCTTTCTGGCATCCTCTCTCCATCTCTTGCTAGGCCCTTCCTCTTAGGGCTGGAGCAGGTACATTTCTGGGAATGGTCCTGGACAGTTTTTTGAGCCTCAGAGCACAGTAGTTATAGATGCCTGGGCTGTTTATAACTTTGCTTCAGTGTTGAGGCTGCCTAGTGCTGTGGCGTCAATGAACAGCTGATGGCAGATGGTTCATTTCTGTGCAGGATGTGTTGCAGACATGTGGATTGGTAGTGGAACCTGAGCAAATATATCTCAACTCTCTGTTTTAAAAAATGCTTAATAATAAGTGTGCTCATAGTAGGTACGAAATAAGCATTCGCTGGTTGACTGAAGGTTATAGAATAGGGAAGGAAAGGAAGGATGGTTTGAAATTTATTTGCATTGTGAGAGGGGGGAGGGGATTGTTACCAGTGAGCTTTAGTTTATAGATATTTTCACTATTGTTCCAGACTCTGTTATAATATTCATTCCATTCATTCAAAAAGCATTTGTTGAACACATTTGATATACCAGGCACCATTCTAGGCACTGGTGATGAACAAAACGTGGAGATACCCATTCTTCTTGGGCATTTGTTCTTTAGGGTGTGGAAACTGACAGGAAAGGTTTAGAAAAAGAACAAGGCGATTAATTTTAGATTGAGGTAAGTGCTATGAGGAAAATAGAGTAGGAGAGCCCCCCAAAAAGACATGGGGGCAGAATGTGATGGGTATTGCTCCTTTGGTTTAGTCTGCTGGCTTGGCCATAGAATATAGGTTCAAGAATGACCCAGAAATGTGACTTGCCTGAGTTCATGTTTATAAACAACCAGATTTCAAAAAAATAAGACTACATGTGGGTGGACATGGTTTCCAGAATTGAGGGCTTAAGGCACTTCATCCTCCAACCATATGAGTGTTGAGAAACAAACTTATACACTAAGGCAGTCATTCTGCCATGAAGATTTGTGCTAACCAAGGTTAATGTCTGGATTCTCCATCTTCGCATTGTGGTTGTGCCAGCTTGGGGCAATCTGCCTCACTCTGCAAGGCCCTGGTTGTCCATCTGTAGGCCTTGGCCAAGATTGCTTTAAGGCATCAGGAAAGGTCTCTTTAAAGAGGTGGCACAAGGCGGGGTGTGGTGACTCATGCCTGTAATCCCAGCACTTTCGGAGGATGAGGTGGGCAGATCACCTGAGGTGGAGAGTTCGAGACCAGCCTGACCAACATGGAGAAACCCCGTCTCTATTAATAATACAAAAATTGGCTGGGTGTGGTGGTGCATGCCTGTAATTCCAGCTACTTGGGAGGCTGAGGCAGGAGAATCGCTTGAACTCAGGAGGCAGAGGTTGCAGTGAGCTGAGATCATGCCATTGCACTCCAGCCTGGGGAACAAGAGCGCAACTCTGTCTCAAAAAAAAAAAAGAGGTGACACACTTTGGGAAGCCAAGGCTGGCAGATCACCTGAGGTCAGGAGTTTGAGACCCACCTGGCCAAAGTGGTAAAACCCTGTCTCTCCTAAAAATACAAAAATTAGCCGTGTGTGGTGGTGTGCACCTGTAATCTGAGCTACTCAGGAGGCTGAAGCAGAAGAATTGCTTGGCACCAGGAGGCAGAGATTTCCGTGAGCTGAGATTGCACCACTACATTCCAGCTTGGGCAACAGAGCGAGACTCTGTCTCAAACAAACAAACAAACAGATGACATTTGAGCCAAGACTGGAGGATAACAGGGAGCCAGACCCCAGCATTCCAGGAAAAGGAACAGCTAGCACAAAAGTCCTGCAGCGTGAAAGAGCTTGGTGTGTTAGAGAACAAAAGAACAGAATAGTGAGCTGGGAGTGAGAGGAGGTACCAGATAAATTGTAGATGTTGACTAGGGCTGCATCACAGTGTCTTCTACACTATAGTAGGAATTTGGATCTCCTTCCAAGTACGATGAAAAACTACTGTTTTATCCTGGGGTTTCTGAACTTGTGTAGGAGAACATTACAATTGTATAAAAATGTAAACTTTTCATAGCTTGAATCACAAATGTCAGCAACAAGCCATGATAGGATAAGCAGTATCTGCACCTTTATTACCAACAGAAATTAAAGATATATCCATTTATTACTGTTATCACAGTTATCTCTAAATATCATTTATCATCTTATGCCTAATTAGAAATTATGGTAGTTATTAGACCTTACAATAGATCTTATTATTTAATGCTTTAATACAGGGGTCAGCAACTATAGCCTGTGGACCACGTCCAAGCTGCCACCTGTTTTTGTACATAAAACTTACTGGAACACAGCCATACCCATTTATTTACATTTAACAGTTGCAGCAGAGATGTTCTAGCCTGCAATGCTTAAAATGCTTACTGTCTGGCTGGAAAAAGGTTGCTGACACGTGCATTGATAAAGCAGCATATATATTACTATGATACAATTTTTTTTTTTTTGAGAAGGAGTCTCACTCTGTCGCTCAGACTGGAGTGCAGTGGCATGATCTCGGCTTACTGCAACCTCCGCCTCCCGAGTTCAAGCAATCCTTCTGTCTCAGCCTCTCGAATAGCTGGGACTATGGGCACATGCCACCACGCCTGGCTAATTTTTGTATTTTTAGCACAGACAGGATTTCACCATATTGGCCAGGCTGCTGTCAAACTTCTGACCTCATGATCCACCCGCCTCCACCTCCCAAAGTGCTGGGATTACAGGCATGAGCCACTGAGCCTGGCCTATAATACAATTTTAAAAATATTTGGATAACTGTTTGGTTTCTTTGCAAGCTTATTTATTTTATTTTATGCATTTAAAAACATTATTCTGAAAAGAAGATCCATAGGCTTCACCAGGGGAAAAAAAGAGAAAGAAAAAGAATTCCTGTATTTCACTGTCTTAGGCTGGGGATCCAAATGGATGGACTTGTATTTATTTCCTCTGCCTGAGATTCTCTCCCTTCTCTCCCTCCTTCTTTGGCAGATTTTCCATTTCTTTTGGAGTGTGGTACCGAAGCTGTCTCCTTTTTATGAATAACATATTGGATCCTACACATTAACTGAATGAGCCAAGCAGAGGCTTTATTAGCACTGTTCAAAGTAATGCCCATAATAACACTGTGTAGTATGGATCTGACTGTCTTCATGTAGCACTGCGGAAAGGGAGGCCCCAAGACGTTGTCTTGCTGGTCATTCATTTACCCTATATTCACTGAGCACCTATTGTGTGCCAGGGGCTGTGCCAAATTCCCAGGTGACAGAGCTGTTACTGGTGAAGCCAAGTTTTGGATCAGGCCCATCTGACACTAGTGTCTGGGTGGCTCATGCCACAGCAGGTTATGTTCAGGATGTCACGTGACACCCTGATGCCTCAAGCTTGGCCACTCCTCCATCCCTAGTGTTTCCAACCACATTGTTCCTTGGCTGTGAGCTGTGAAGCGTTTTATCTCATCCTCTCTCCACAGACCACTATTTGTATTGTTTTGCCTAGAACAGGCCATGGAGTCAGTATTTTCCCAGCTGTAGTAGCATCTTCGGTGATCCCTGCTCATGCCACTGGAATGGCCCTTTAAAAATGTATTATTTATTTATTTATTTATTTTTTTGCAAGCACGAGTTTCTTTCCTATAAGTGCAGCTCTTTTTTCTTGTCTCTGTAGCACTCTGTGGCTTTCTGAGACCACAGGCTCTAACTTGCCCATTGCAACCCATGTTTAAGCATTTGCACATGGCATTTGATTGAGGGGTAAGTTAAAACTGCTGGCAGTGGGAGGGGCTGGCAGTCGGGTCTCTTATCTCAAGTGGATGGAAAAATAAGACTGTTCAACGTGGTTCGCTCAACTCATACAGGTCCCTTCTGTCCAAAACCAGGGAGATTGCTTCTCCCTTGGAAACACGGGCACTCCTCATTGGCTGGGTCGGGCTAATACCCACACTATTAGGCATTTTCGCTGCTTTTTTCCCCTTCTTTTCCATGTTGCAAGTGATGTTAATGTACATGGGATTATCCAACTGGTCACCAGTACTTTCTCAGTGCATGAACACACATTATATTCTATATGTTTGGTGCAATTTTACTATTTTGCATCCTGCTTTTGTCCCCACAATACAGTGTCCCAGGGTCCCATATTACTGAACATTCTTTCATAGCAGCACTTCGATGGCTACATGGTATATCTTTGGCCTGCCTTACCATAATTTACTTCAGGTTTTCTTTGTGTTAGGGGACATTTGCAAGACTTTGTATTTCAGCCAGCATCTAATCAGGATACAGAAGCCATACTGTTATTTAAACAGGGGATATTCCAATGTAAATCATTGACAGCTAGTAGAAGCTGGTTAGTTGTGAGTAAAAGAGAATTCCTATGGGTCCAGAAGAAGCAGTTGCAGAAAAGAAGCTATGGCCTCCAGTTTGAGGAAGAGTGGGTAATTGAGGAACTAAAGACCAAGAGCGGGCATTGCTCATCCCCCAGGGTTCTTCAAAGAGGGCATGGCCACCACAGGGACGTCACGACCCACGGGTGGTACAGAGACTTGTCAGAGGAAAGCAGCTGGCCAGCTGGCTGTGCGGCACTATAGATGTGTCTCTGTTGTCAGAAGCTTGGGTAGGCAGAGCTGCTTTGAAGCAGTCCCTGGTAGGGAGAGCAGAGCCCGGGTGCAGGAGGCTTGAGGACTTGCCCATGGAATGGTAATGGTGGATCCCAAAGGGAATGTGCTTTCCCCAGGCAGAGTCACTCCAGTGCCCTCTATTGGTGAAGCGTCACATTGCCGCAGCTGGCAACCTGTCAGAAAGCAGGGCCAAGAATAGTTTTGAGTTGAGAGACAATAAATGAATAACTGGAATATTTGGCCTTGCTTTTAGCCTTTTTTTTCTGTAAACAGTGTTGTAGCAAACATCTTTCATAAAATGTTTATTGCATCTCTGATGTGTTGGTAGGATAAATTCATAGAATTTGAACATTTCGAAGGCCTTAGTCATATGTTACAAAATCATCCTGTTGACTCTACTGGGTGCTGTGTATGGGAGCAAAGGCATACAGCCTTGTTTTAGAACTTGTTCCTCCTTTACCTTTCGAATCTTGGCTTTGTCTGCTGGGTTGTTAACTCTTAGGCTGAGAGATGCTCAGAGCTGGCGATGCCAAGGTTGGAGCCTGCAGTCTGATGTAATAAGGGCCAAGCTCTGCCATGGAGGGAGGGAGTAGTGTGTTACTGAAGTCCTCCCTCACCTTGCTCAGTCTACTGAATGCATTCCCCTCCCATTTCATTAGCTGCTTCAACAAATTCATTTCCCTAAAACATCCCCTTCATCCTATCAGTAGTCTCTCTCAAAAGCTGTAAATGTTTCCTCTTTGTTTATGGCAGTGCAAATGAAAGAGAAGAGGAGAGAACTGACCAGTGGCCCTGGGTCCCTTGCCTCCATTCTGTTGATGAGGGACTGAAGCAAAATGACATGCCCAAGGTCACATGGGTAGTGAGCTGGTCAGGCCCAACCAGGGCTTCGTTCCTCCCAGTCCTCTGCTTCTCGCAGTTGCCAGACCACTGTGGCTCCATCACCCTAACTCCTCATTGTTCTCCCAGCACAGTACCTGTCCCGTGACAGGTATCACACTCCTCTAGTGCTCACACTATGCCCTTGCTGGGGCTGCCCCACTGTCTGAAATGCCAAGATGGCCCCCCTCAGCTGCTGTGCTCAAGGGGACTGCCTACACCTAACTTCAAGGCCAAGTCCAAGATTCACATCGACATAATTATATTCCATTACTGTTTAACAGATTCGAGTCAGTAATTCTTATCCTACAGTATTAGAGATGTGGACATGAACTGGGTTCTACCCTGAGCTTTTAGTCCCAGCCTGGACACCAGGCAAAAGTAGGTATGTGCTGGTTTCTATCATGTGAAATTGACTAAGGAAGCAAGCAACTTCATGTCTTTGAACAGGGGTCTGCTTTTTTGTTTGTTTTTTGTTTTTTTTTTCAATCGTGGACATCTAGTAGTGCATGTTCCTTTAAAGTGAGTTTGTCATCTCCAGAAAAGCATGTTGTTCTTTCTTTCTATCTTCCACAAGTCCTTGGTTAAAACACTGAAGGGGACAGGCAGTCTCCTTCTGCCCTTTTCCTCAGGCTTGCCATGTCCTGACAGATTCCCTTGGCTCCTGGGAGCTGTCTACCCACCTCTGTCTGCTCCTTCTGACCCAGATCTTATTACAGATATAGAGAGAGCAAACCATTTATTGCAGAACAGGCCCTTCACCTTCATGTTCTGTGTTTACAGACCACAAAGAGGTAGTTAATAGATATCTCTTAATACTTGTCTTGTTCTTTTTTCGGCTTTGGGAATTGGGTACAGTATATCTGGGTCCTGTGGAAAGCGAAATGATTGGAGAGAAAGACAACAGCTGAAAATGGAATTCTCACTTAGGAGCATGAAAAAAGAGTAGAAAAGAAGTCAAACCACAAATTCTTCAAATTAATGGGTGGGAACGAAGTGCTACCACTCTAATGGGGTGGCAGGGTTGCCGTTTCTGATGGTGAGCAGCCCCTGGGAGGCTGGAGCCTCTGCTATGGGGAATGGGCATTTACAGCAGCTGACCACTTTTTCTTCCTTATCCTTCTTCCTCATCCCCAACTCTTTGCCTTTCCCCCCCACTTTTTTTTTTGGCGGGGGGTAGGTGGTGTCTGGATTTTATTTTAGGGTATTTCTAACATGCCTCCTTAACGTTCTAACATGCCTCCTTAATGGTCAGATCTGTAGTCCTGTCTGGAGACATTGCTCTGTAACTTAGCAACCAGCATATCATATATTGCCCTCAGTTGTTTCATTAGCCTGAAGATGTGAACATCAAAAAAATGGACACACAGTGGACAAAAGCAATCAGGCTTGCATGCAAAAACAGTCTCTGTGATGATTAAGAAATAGACCTGAACAACTGCATTATTTTACAGTAACATATCCAAAGTAAGGACCTCCTCACATCTGGAGAAAGAGACAGACACAGACAATGATGGAGAGGGAGTGAGAAGAGATGGAGCCAGGGAAGATGCTGGAGCTTCCTGCCCTCCACAGGGCCTGAATGCAGGGGATCGGAAGCCTTCCTCCCTGTGGACCTCCTGTTGTCATTGCTAAAAGACAGGAAGGAGAATAGAATTGGGATTTTTGAGTAGGCAAAATTCTTAATTTATCTGACTCAGTAGAAAGTTGGCATACTGAGAAAAACAGATTTCAGAGGGAAACATATGACAACAATGACATTTTTCTGTGCCATCTTATTACCCAATCTGCATGGAGGCTGAGTCGATGAACTAGTAAAGACACAAAGACATCCTATCGAGATGTCTGTGAATGGCAGGGGCTGGTACAGTCTGGAACTGCTGGGTATTGGTAAATATGACAGCAGGGCTTTGGCTGGCTTTCACTGGGCCACTTGTCATTCTCCTCATACATTGTGTTCAGTCAGGACATTTCCCTGCAGAAATGTTCTTTCTGCTGGTTTTCTCGTTTTTGAGAAGCTGGCATGAGTTTTGTTTGCTTCAAACTTTATTATTTATTACCTCAAAATTCAGAATATTTATTCCAAATGTCATGTGTAGTCTTAACAAAAGTTTAGACTGTGGTGATTCTAAACTTCATTTGGCATCAGAGTTACTTGGGATCGTAGTGAAAATGCAGCAAACCAGGCCCCTGATTCATGGGCTGTGGAGGGGAATCCCCAGAAATCTACATCCTAACACTCACCCATGGTGATTCTAAAACAGACGGTCTGAAGATCATAGGAGAAATGAAAGATTAAAGAGTCATTTTCCAGGGAGGGCATGTGGCAATTTCTTGGCACTGTGAGTTGATAGATACATTCTTTGCTTTCATGGAATCCCTTTCCCTGTTTGTGGGGGGTATTGCCTCATTGTTTTTTTATTCTTTACACACTTTATTTATTTCCCATGCGTTATTGGGGTACAGGTGGTATTTGGTTACATGAGTAAGTTCTTTAGCGGTGATTTGTGAGATTTCGGTACATCTATCACCCGAGCAGTATACACTGCACCATATTTGTAATCTTTTATCCCTTGCCCCCCTCCCGCTCTTTCCCCCAAGTCCCCACAGTCCATTGTATCATTCTTACGCCTTTGTGTCCTCATAGCTTTGCTCCCGTATATCAGTAAGGACATACGACGTTTGGTTTTACATTCCTAATTTACTTCACTTAGAATAATAGTCTCCAGTCTCATCTACGTTGCTGAAAATGCTGTTAACTCACTCCTTTTTATGGCTGTGTAGTATTCCATCTCATATATAGATGTGTATGTGTATGTGTGTGTGTATATATGTGTGTGTATGTATGTGTGTGTGTATATATGTGTGTGTATGCATGTATATACACCACAGTTTCTTTATCTACTCATTGATTGATGGGCATTTGGGTTGGTTCCACGATTTTGCTATTGTGAATTGTGCTGCTATAAACGTGCGTGTGCAAGTATCTGTTTTTGAATAATGGCTTGTTTTCCTTAGGGTAGATACCCAGTAGTGGGATTGCTGGATCAAATGGTAGTTCTACTTCTAGTTCTTTAAGGAATCTCCACACTGTTTTCCACAGTGGTTATACTAGTTTACATTCCCACCAGAAGTGTAGAAGTGTTCCCTGTTTACCACATCCATGCCAATGTCTATTTTTTTTATTTTTTTGATTATGGCCATTCTTACAGGAGTAAGGTGGTATAGCATTGTGGTTTTGATTTGCATTTCCCTGATCATTAGGGATGTTGAACATTTTTTTATATGTTTCTTGGCCATTTGTATATCCTTTTTTGAGAATTGTCTGTTCATGTCCTTAGCTCACTTTTTGATGGGATTTTTTTTTTTTCTTACTGATCTGTTTGAGTTCCTTGTAGATTTTGGATATCAGTCCTTTTTCAAATGTATAGATTGTGAAGATTTTCTCCCACTCTGTGGGTTGTCTATTTACTCTGCTGACTGTTCCTTTTGCCATGCAAAAAGCTCTTTAGTTTATGTCCCAGGTATTTATCTTTGTTTTAATTGCATTTGCTTTTGGCTTCTTGGTCATGAAATCCTTGTCTAAGCCAATGTCTAAAAGGGTTCTTCCAATGTTATCTTCTAGAATTTTTATAGTTTCAGGTCTTATGTTTAAGTCCTTAATTCATCTTGAGTTGATTTTTGTAAAAGGTGAGAGATGAGGATCCAGTTTCATTCTCCTATATATGGCTTGCCAATTATTCCAGCATCATTTGTTGAAAAGGGTGTCCTTTCCCCACTTTATGTTTTTGTTTGCTTTGTTGAAGATCAGTTGGTTTTAAGCATTTTGGTTTATTTCTGTGTTCTCTATTCTGTTCCATTGGTCTATGTGCCTATTTTTATACCACTACCATGCTGTTTTGGTGACTATGGCCTTATAGTATAGTTTGAAATCAGGTAGTGTGATGTCTCCAGGATTATGGCTGCCTCTGTTGAGTCATGCAGGTTGTCAGGGAAGTGGGGGAAGGCCGGCAGTGACAGGCTTCACCCAGCTCCCACGCTAACTGAAGGGCCAGTCTCACTCCTACCATACAAAGTTCGGCTACAGATTTCCTTCTCTCTGTGGAGTTATACCTGCTGCTCCAGTGGCTACCCTCCCATTGGATCCCTGTGGTGCCAGGCCGTAATGGCCTGCTAGGTGACGCAGGGAGCTCCCAGGACCTTTCTGCTGCTTCCTCTACTTTGTATTTCTCTCTGCTCTCTAAATTGGCTCAGCTCCAGGTAAGGTTGGAAACTTCTCCTGCAAACAGACCTTCAGCTTCTCTAGTGGGAGTGTTTTCGGAGAGGAGGGTCTCCCTTTCCTACTTCCACAGTTGGGGCACTCACAGTATTTGGGGTGTCTCCTGGGTATTGCGGGAGCCAGTCTGCTTCCTTCAGAGGGTCTGTGGGTCCTCTCGGGATTACTGGTTTGTCCTTGCAATCTATCTGGAGCTAAAATCCACAATGCGAACTTCGGCACGCTGCACTATCTGGCGCTGCAATCTAGTCTTGCCTCCCGTCCGCGATGATGATCCCCTTCCCATTTGTCACTTTAAAGCCTGAGAGCCAAGTCTCTCCATTCAGTTGCAATGCCCCAGTGAGGTACTTTTTTTTTTTTTCTTGAGACAGAGTTTCACTCTTGCTGCCCAGGCTGGAGTGCAGTGGCGTGATCTCGCTCACTGCAACCTCCACCTTCCAGTTTCAAGCGATTCTCCTGCTCAGCCTCCTGAGTAGCTGGGATTACAGGCACCCGTCACCACGCCCGGCTAATTTTTTTGTATTTTCATTAGAGACCGGGTTTCACCATGTTGCCCAGGCTGCTTTCGAACTCCTGACCTCGTGACCCACCCACCTCAGCCTCCCAAAGTGCTGGGATTGCAGGCTTGAGCCACAGCGCCTGGCCCTCCACACACTTTCATATGCCATTTGATGCGGTTTCTTTGGCCTGAGAAAAGTGACCTTGCCTCAGCTGAATGTTGCTTGGATTGACCCTGTCAAAAGATGGCTCCCAAGTGTCACCCATACCACTTGCTGATAAGACAGAGATGACCTTGTTGCTCACCTTGTTGAGGGAGAACATCAGCATGCAACACTTTGTCAGTATCTCAGGCAGAGGTGAATTCGTCAGGACCGCACTAGAGATGCAGCACCAGTAGGAGATGTATTTGAACTGATTGCAAGGAATTACCTCGTGGGATTATGAGAGCTGGTTAGGAAAACGCAAAATCCACAGGGAAGGCTGGAATTCTGAGACACAGACTAAATCTGCTATCTACTGTCCACAGATAGAATTTGTTCCTTCAAGGAACCCTCAGCTCTGTTTTATTGTTAGTGTTTTGTTTTTTGTTTTGTTTTGTCTTGTTTTGAAGAGACAGGGTCTTGCTCTGTTGCCTACATTGGAGTGCAGTAGTGGGATCATAGATCACTGCAGCCTTGACCTTCTGGGCGTAAGCAATCATCCCACCTCAGCCTCCCAATTAGCTGGGACCACAGGCATGAGCCACTATGCCTGGCTAAACAACTCTGTTTTTAAGGCCTTTCAATTTATTGAAGCAGGCCTGTTGAGATTATCTAGGATAATCTCTCTTACTTAAAGTCAAGTGATTATAGACTTTCATCACATCTAAAAAATACCTTACAGCAACATGTAGATTAGTATTCACATAACTGGGAACTGTATTCTAGTCAAGTTGACACATCAAAAAGGCCACCCAGTACCACACCACCCCCAGCCGTACCAAAAAAAAAAAAAAAAAAGGAAAAAAAAAAGGGCTATCACAGAAAGTAAAGTCAGAATTTATTGAGAATTGGAAGTTTGGTTTAGTTGGGTCTTTCAAAGCATGTGTGGGTCATGATACAACAGTTCGGATTGGTGGAAACTGCAGGTTTCGAGGCAAGGGATTCAAAGAGCCTTAGAGGACAAACAGTTGATGTTTTTCATTTGAGTTTCTGGGTCTTTCAGAAAGTTCCTGTAATGAGCAGTCATGCCATCTGCCTAAGCAGGAGACTTCTGGAAGAATAAAGTTATGCCAGTGAAGACAGAGGAAGCATACAAAGTGCTGTTACTGCAGACATTGGAAGGTGTGCATTCTTAGTGACCAGCTGAGTATTGGGGGTGAGGTAGATGGTTTCTGTTCTCAGCCCAGAGGCTCTGGATTCCTTTCTCATGAAGCGGCCACATGACCCTTGTTCCCAAAGCCTGAGCTTTGCAATTCTCCTTCTCAGGAGAATATTTGTGGACAGATATGACTGCCATATTGCTCAGCTGGCTCCTCGAGAGAGATGACACATTTGCTAACAGCAAATCAGAGCTGGAACGCCACCCCTTACTCCTGCTCCTCCCTCTTCTTAAATGGTGGAAGATCAGTCTGCCTTTCAAGTGTCCCGTCTTCCTTTTCTTCCTGCATCTCCGGCTCTAAGCGACCACACAGGACTTTTCTCTGTTCCATGAGGAGGTCTTGTCCTTTCGTGCCTCAGAGCTTTGAGATGTGCTGTTTCCACCTCTCTCCTGGGAAATCCTGCCTATGTGCAGAGGGCCATCTTGAATGTCATCTCCTCTAAAAGCCTTTGCTGCCCACCCTGTTCTTCCCATCTCCTCGCATCACACCTATGTGCTGATTCAGCGCTGGTCACCCCCAGGTCTCTGCCATGGTACAGATACAGTTATTACACGTCAGTTTCTCTCACTGACCAATTCCCAGCAGACAGGAATTAGTCCTATTTAACTTTGTATGTGCCTTGGTGCCTCATCTGTGCCTGGCATAGAGTAGTTTAGCCATTTATTCAACAGATAGTTTTCGAGTGCCGGCATGTGCCGGGTCATAGGTGTCCACTGTTCTGGATGGGAGTGATATACACATACTAAACTATCTGCTCTCTTGGAGGTGACATCTTAGGGGTGAGGGAGACAGCCAATGAACAAAAAAGATGAATAAGTAAAAGCACATAGACAGCACTTATTGATGCTTAGAGGGCTGCTGCCTCTGAAACAGACTGAGGGCTGAATAGGATAAAAAAAGTGGGTGAGAGATTCCCTCCTTCAATACGAAGCATGCTTGTGAGACAGAATTCCTCCTTAGACATGCTGGTCAACTTACAGAAGAGGTATGCATTTGCTAATATTTGTTATCATGCTGGGTAGATGTTTCTGTCCTTGGTGTAACATAGATTGTATTATTATTTTTATTTATTATTTACGTATAGGGTCTAGCTAAAAACAAATAAGAATATAGCAATGTGCTTTTTACGTATTATTTTTGTGCTTAATAATAAACAGTGAACTCTCTCCCTTTCTCTCTCTGTCTCTCTCACTTCTTTCTAGCATTTGCAATGTGCCAGGCACCGTTTTAAGGACTTTAAATGGGTTATCTCACTTGGTCCTCAGAATAACCTTAGGAAATAGGCAATATCCTCGTTTTCCATATGAGAAAGCCGGGGACATGAGAAAGCTGGGAGCATAAGGACAGCCATGCCACTTGCACCAGGTTTTCCCGCTTGGAAGTGAATTGTGTGTCCAGTCTGGGTGGCCCCATCACTTTTAAGCTGTGGACTGTGCCTCCTGTGTGGGATTTATGAAATCAGAACAATGACAAGCCTCTCCCTTTGTTAATGAAGTTTACATCTTAAGTTAGGCCTTTCTTACAAAGCCAAAGGTGTCATCAGCACATGGTGAAAAAGCTGTAATCCAGTTGACTTTCTGGATAGAATATGCAGTGGTCTACCATTGCCTTTGTTTCTGAGTTTGCTCTGCCTTTCTGCCAGGACCTTAAATTTTTAATGCATATTTTATTAGTTCTTCTACATATCTCCTTTTCATTTGAAGTACAAGACACTGATTTAAAAGCATGAGGGAAGGAAAGGAGAGAAGATAAATGTAATTGTTGACTGAGAAGGCACAGGCAGAAGGTGCTGCTGTCTCTGGGACAGCAGGAATTGCTCCCATTCTTCAGCCAGTTCGAGTCTAGATGCAGTGCCTATGTCCGTTTCCTTTTGTTCTTATTCACCTCTAACAGTGCATTGTTCTTCCCACTTTTGGGAAGAGAACTTAGGTCTGAGGAATTAAGTAGCTTGTACTGAGTCCACTCAGCTGGTGGGAAGCAGAGCAGGAATTGAGCCCAGCTTTATCAGAGGATTTAATCATGCTTTGCTTTGAAACAAACAATCATCAAGACCCTTTCTGGAAAGCAGTCTTGCTTGGGTTCCAAAAAGGAAGCAGTGAACCTTGAAGGAGTGCCTGAGGGAGCCTAGAGGCCAATGAGGAACTTCTCCCAGCCCTCCTCCCACTCAGCACCCAGTATGTCGCCTTGGGTGTGGTGGGGAAGCCCTGGGACTCTGGGGAGCATTCCTTAGCACTTAGGAATCCAGTCTTGATTATTTGCTGTCATGTATGTTGAGCGACTGATGAACTCTCCCCTCTGAGGGTAAATGCAAGGTCTGGGTCTTGCCTTTGTCAGGCACACAGAGCACATCCTTTGTTGTCAGATTACCTGGGTTTGAGTCCTCTCATCCCCTCCATGATGTTGGGCAAATAACTTATCCTCTCAGCAGCTTTGCTTTCTTATCTTTAACGTGGGTATAGAGGTGTAATGTTGGTTACATAAGCATGAGAAACAAAAACTCCCAGCCCAGTTCCTTTCAATAAATGTTAGTTCATTGCTTTTGTTAGGAATGCCTCATCACAACTCCAAACTTCCATGATTATTAGAAAGATTATTTCTGGGCCAGGTGTGGTGGCTTACGTCTATAATCCCAACACTTTGGGAGGCCGAGGTGGGCGGATCACAAGGTCAGGAGTTCGAGACCAGCTTGCCCAATATGGTGAAACCTCATCTCTACTAAAAATACAAAAATTAGCCGGGCATGGTGGTGGGCACCTATAGTCACAGCTACTTGAGAGGCTGAGGCAGGAGGATTGCTTGAACATGGGAGGCGGAGGTTACAGTGAGCCGAGATTGTGCCACTACACTCTAGCCTGGGTGATAGAGCAAGACTCCTTCTGGGGAAAAAAAAAAAAAAAAAAAAGATTGTTTCTAAACCCTCCTGACATTTTTATACCCCTAGAGCCTTCTTCCCTTCCTGTTTGGAAAATTTGGTAAGAATAAATTAGACCTCTTTCCTCTTAGGAAGAGAACTGCCTTAAGCCTTATATGAACAGGTGTGCCTGACCCAAGGGTTCAATCAGCACGTCTGCTGGCTCACTCTGAGACTTGTTCTTCATAGTCACTAATACAAAGGATTTTTCATTCTCCATCTTATTTTCTCAAGTTGTTTAGAGCTTGAGCAAAGAAAGGGTATGTTATGTATTCGGCTTCTTTAGAACTCTGTTGTTAGTATTTGCCATCTTCCTTTTCATTTCTCACAGAGTCAGAATTTTAGAGTTGAAAAGAGATTTTAAAAATGACTTGAATTCATTTCCCCATCTCCTATCTCAGCCTGCCTGCCAAGAGACATTCAGTACCATGCTTACATGCTTCCGGTAATGACGAGCTGGCTCTCTCCAGAGGTGACCCAGTGCATCAGGGGATGCTCTACACTGGGCTGAATTGCATATGTAGGGCCCGGATCTGGTGGTGTTGGGTTTTCGGGCCTGCCTGCACTTGGTGTGAAATGTTCAGATCCGCTTTTCTTTTGGAGGGAATTCTGGCCTGAAGGCTGCCCCCTTCTGGGTGGTTCTTTTAGAAAATTCATTGTCCAAAAAGTCATCAGAATTGGCTGGGGAAGCAAGCAATTTTATGTGTCTTTGGCATCTCATCAAGAAATTTCCTACCACCTCAGTGTGTCTACTGAGTCCTGAGCAAACTCCAGCTTGTGGCTTGATCTTATATTATGCAAGGTAGTGATCCTGAAGGCAGATTTATTAACCCCCAACTTCAGCATACCAGGTAGGGCATGCAACCATGGTGAGTCCTGGAAGGCCTCCTCCTGGAAATTATGTGTGGTATATACTCTACTGGAAGAAAATAAAACCACCAATGAAATTCTATCTTCAATGTCAAAGATGCTGTATTAATCTGTTCTTACACTGCTATAAACAACTACCCGAGACTAGGTAATTTATGAAGAAAAGAGGGTTTAATTGACTCACAGTTCTGCATGGCTGGGGAGGCCTCAAAAAACTTACAAATATGGTAGAAAGGTAAGCAGGCACGTCTTACATGGCAGCGAGTGAGAGAGTGTGTGAAAGAAGCAAAGGGGAAAGAGCCCCTTATAAAACCATCAGATCTCGTGAGAACTCACTCACTCTCATGAGAACGGCATGAGGGAAACTGCCCCTGTGATCCGATTGCCTTCCCCCCGGTCCCTCTCTCAACACATAGGGATTGTGATTGAAGATGAGACTTTGGTGGGGACACAAAGCCAAACCACATCAGATGCTAAGTGATAGCTTCCTAACACTCACTTCAAATATACTTGCCACATGGAGGCAGGCTGATTGGAGAGCTGCTTATTTATGGTATTTATTCTTAACTTCAAGGCAACATGCAAAAGGAACCAGCAAATGTTAAGAAACGAAGCTCTTTAATAACCCTTTTAAAGAAACAGCTTTACTGAGACAGATGTCACAATGATCCACCTTTTAAAGGGGGTGTTTAGTGCATTCACAGTGTTGTGCAGCCATCACCAATCTAGTTCCAAAACATTTGCATCACCCCAGAAGAAAACATTGAACCCACCGAGCAGTCATTCCCATTGCTTCCCTCCCCCAGCCTTAGGCAACGATTTATCCTAATGCCTCATTCTATTGATTTGCCCATCCTGGACATTTCATGCAAATGCAGTCATGTAACATGAAGCCTTTGTGTCTGGCATCTTTCACTTAGTGTAATGTTTTCAAGGTTCATCCATGTTGTAGCATGTATTGGTACTTTATTCCTTTTATTTATTTTAAGGCAAAGTTTCACTCTTGTTTTCTAGGCTGGAGTGGAGTGGTGCGATCTCAGCTCACTACAACCTCTGTTTCCTGGGTTCAAGCAATTCTCCTGTCTCAGCCTCCTGAGTAGCTGGGATTACAGGCACCCACCACCATGCCTGGCTAATTTTTTTGTTTGTTTGTTTGTATTTTTAGTAGAGACGGGGTTTCATCGTGTTGGTCAAGCTGGTCTTGAACTCCTGACCTCAGGTGATCCGCCTGCCTTGGCCTTCCAAAGTGCTGGGATTACAGGTGTGAGCCACCACGCCTTTCATTCCTTTTTTATGACTTACTAATTTTCTGCAGAATGGAAAGAACACATTTTGCTTATCCATTTATCAAGTAGTGGACTTATGTATTGTTTCTACTTTTTGGCTATTACAGATAATGTTTCTGTAAACATTAGTGCACAAATTCTTGTGTGGACACATGCTTTCAGTTCTATTGGGTAAATATGTAAGAGTGTAATTGTAGGAGTCAGGAATTGTAGAAATGCAGGAGTCAGGTCATATGCCCTTAATAACCTTTTAAAATTACTTTTTTTTTGTTTGCTATACTTGGGACCCATATTCCTTTTCTTTGGGTTTATATTCACTTCCTTTGTACTGAATATTGTCAGATAGAAAGTTAACAGCCTTTCTAGAAATAATTAAAAATTATTCAAGTGAGAATAAACTGAATGCCTGTTTTATCTGCTAGATTATATTTGCCTTTGTTCTCTTCTTTACCAAGCTTCTACTTGAAGATTTACAAAGATTTTTTATTTCTTTTCCAGAACCGCAATGAGATAAAAAATGGCACTATCCTTCGATTAACCAAATCTCCAGTAAGTCGATCTCAGCTTCTAACTTCCCAGTACATTCTTTGCTCTGCGTTTCTGCTATATGTGAGATATTAATTTTTGAGGATGACTTTAGTGCAAAGCAAAAGGCTTCCAGAATGTCCTGAACATGCAGATTCTGGATTAGCAGGAATGCTCCTCCATAGATTTCCCACTGCAGAGGAGGAAGACCTTACTCCAAGCGAAGGGCAAGCTTGTCTGACCTGTGGCCCAGGATAGCTTTCAATTCACAAATTCGTAAACTGTCTTAAAACATCATGAGTTTTTTTGTATTTTATTTAGTTATTCAGCTATCGTTAGTGTATTTTATGTGTGGCCCAAGACATTCTTCTTCTTCTTGTGGCCCAAGGAAGCCAAAAGATTGGACAGCTCTGCTTTAAGGTTTGAGTTTGGAGGTCGTCTTAACAACTTCTGTGTTACAACTGGGATCACTCACCTGTACCAACTGGTTTTACCCACCTGCTCACACATCCACCTAATGCCATCTGAGCAAATTCAGACAACAAACAAACAAAACCAAAGTCGGTTATTTCCCTTTAAAGTCAGTGTGCGTGTGTGTGTTTGTGTGAAAGAGAGAGTTTAAGTACTTTGTACTTAATGGGTTATTACAACAATTCATAAAAATAATTTACAAATGTTGGCCACTTCACTGTTCCATTGACAGCTGATTCTACATAAAGAACTTTAGAGTCTTCTGAATTAAAGCTGCTAAACAAGATGCTACAGTATATTTAGACTATTGTAGTTGATGATGTCTCTTTTCTTGATCTTTCCTACTTGCTTGGCGATACTTTAGGTAGTAACATTAGCGTATTTAACTATGTTATTTTACAGTGCATTTCATTGCTTTCTTAAAAAAATAATCTGCCCCAAATACACCACGTGTTACTATTTTCACTCTGCATATGTGATGAAAACTGTGTCTAACTATCATTTTCAGTTTCCACTGAAGCCATGTGGTAGGCTAAAAATAAATTTAAAAATTGGGAAAAGCATCTGGCTAAAATTAAGCTGCGGGTACTATAACTACCATAAATTCTTATTGTTGAAAATTACATTAGAGTGGCTTAGAAACTCCTAAACATTTTACCCAATAACATCCTGAACCTAAAAACAGTGATGAGCTCAGTGGAGTGAGTTGCTACAGTTCGCAGAACTGTCTTTGATGCCTGCTTTGCTACTTAATGGAAATTATAATCTTTACTCATTTTTCAGTGGCTACATGATGAGCTGAGGCATTTTTGTCTGACTTTGCATTGGTCTTCTTACTCAAGTCAGCATGAATGAATGTTAATTTGACCTTTAGACCATTGTTTTGTTTGGTTTTTGTAGTTTCTATTTATCCTGTTAAATGTAATCATCTGCTTGCTGGACAGAAAAAGTAGACCTTGCCTTTTATTTCCTTTTAGAGTCTAAAAGACAGGTTTTTAATCAAAGCCTTCTCTAAGGCAAAGAAGGAGTTAGTTTCATTTTTTTATTGCTGTGGATTCATGAACAAAATTTCTACAATCTAAGTCACTCCTTGAAATAAGGCTAGATATTAGATAGGGTGAAGTTTTTCAGCATCCCAAAGGAAACTTAGGATGACTTGTCATCAGGGAGAATGGAATTTGTGTTCTTGAGAGAATGATCCTCACATTCCCAGCTCAGTGAATGGAAAGATGTGAAAGCCCATGTAAGACAGGCACTATTAAAGATGGGAGCCCACCTACAAGAGACTGGCTTACGGTTTCCAAAAAGCAGTGGTTCCCAAACCTGGGTCAGCTGTGAAGCTTTGAAAATGCTGATATCTGGTGCCTTAATAGAGAGGGTGGATTACAGTATTTGGGAATTGGCCCCAGGAATCTGCGTTTTTAAGCAACCACGTTGTGTTGTGGCTGTGGCCACAGGGTCTAGAATTGGGAAGTTACTCTATAAGCAAGACATTTTCGATCTGTGAACTTTAAATAGGTTGTTTTTTATAATTTTGCATTTAGCTGAAAAATACAGGTTGCATATACGCGTTCATTTTTACATACACAATAAAAATATGTTTAAAAAAAAAAAAGAAACACCTATGAAGCTACCATAAAGAAGCCAGCAGATGGTGTTATACTAGTTTTTGAAGTTCCTTCTGCCTCAGCTGAACTCTCCCTGAAGCCAGATAAGGACATCTCAACACCCACACGGATATACATACGCACGCGCACGCACAACACACACACACACACACACTCCTGTTTTTATGTAATGTGTAGCTATGCTGAGTTTTACCTCCACTCTGTCAAAGGTGGTCTTTTTGTTGATTGATGAATTTGTTTTCTGTCTCCATTTATCACAGAACAGTCCCTCTAGATTGTTCCTAGAGAATTAGGTCATTGATACTAGAGGATCTAAACAAACAACTTGCACTGTTTAATTTGTAATAGGCCTTGTACATGGCTGCTTCTTCTCCACTGCATGGTACATCTTTAGACAGTCTCTCTAGTGGCCGTGTTAAACAAGTGTATCTTTCTAGTGTGGTATGTTTATCCATCTCCTGTTACCATAAAAATATAAGCTGGGTGCGGTGGCACACATCTGTAATCCCAGTACTTTAGGAGGCCAAGGCGGGTGAATCACGAGGTCAAGAGTTCAAGACCAGCCTGGCCAAGATGGCAAAACCCCGTCACTACTAAAAATACAAAAATTAGCCAGGCATGGTGGTGGGTGCCTGTAATCCCAGCTACTCAGATGGCTGAGGCAGAGAATTGCTTGAACCTGGAAGGCGAGGGTTACAGTGAGCTGAGATCATGCCACTGCACTCCAGCCTGGGCGACAGAGTTTTTTTTATATAGAGAGAGAGAAAGAGAGAGAGAGAGAGAGAGAGCGCAAGAGAGAGAGAGGCAGCGAGTGCGTGCGCGCGCCAGGAACACACCCAGAGAATGTGTGCAAATGTGTGTGACCTTTGGAGCAGTCAGGGTTTGGGGAACTTCTGAGTGCAGAGCTGAATAATGTGTCCTACCTGCCATGATCATAATAGCTGTGGGCATGGAGTCTGAGGTCCTCTGTTGCATGCAGCATATTTTAAAATCAGCTTTGGCTATTGTTCGTAGCAGAAAAAGCTTGGCTTGCCAGACCATTGTTGTTACTCTTCTGAAATTTTTGTTTTAAGAGGTGCTTACGGTGACTATATTTGTAGTCTTGAAGTGGAGAGAAACTTCTAAATAGAATACAAAACACAGAAGCCATAAAGAAAAAGATCGGTAAATTTGACTACCAAAAACTTAAAACAACCCCACAAAAACTTTGTGTTTGGAAAGAATTCCAGAAGCATGTATGTATGTATGTGTGTGTCTGTCTATCTATCTATCTATCTATCTATCTATCTATCTATCTATCTATCTATCTATCAATCAATCAAGGAGGAACTTCAGCCTCTCTTACAGATGAAAATCTACAGTCCTAGATAATCAAAGTGTGAGGAAAAGATGCTGTGGGGTCAGGATTTTGAAAATTTGAAGTAGAGTCTATTTGTGTGCCCTCTTTGGAGGGCAATTTAGTTGTATTCACCCAAGTTTAAAATACATATACCTTTGTCTTAACAGTACTGCTGCTGGGAATTTATATAATAAATAGACTCACAAAAGCACTGCAGGACGCACACACACACACACACACACACACACACACACACACACACACGCCCAAGCATGGCTATATGCATCATTGTTTTTAGTGATCTAAAACTGGGAACCTGTTATATGTCTATCAGTTGGACTAGGTAAGTGCTGTAGGTAATTTTTATGTTGTAGAATACTGTGCAGTTGTTAGTAAGAATGTGATACGTGCTGCCGAGGAGGTATCTCTAAAGCCTGTTATTAACACAAAAGCAGGTTGCAGAACATCCTGTATAGAAGGATGCATGGGGGGGTAATCCCAGCACTTTGGGAGGCCGAGACGGGCGGATCACGAGGTCAGGAGATCGAGACCATCCTGGCTAACACGGTGAAACTCCGTCTCTACTTAAAAATACCAAAAAAAAAAAAAACTAGCCGGGGGAGGTGGCGGGTGCCTGTAGTCCCAGCTACTCGGGAGGCTGAGGCAGGAGAGTGGCGTGAACCCGGGAGGCGGAGCTTGCAGTGAGCTGAGATCCGGCCACTGCACTCCAGCCTGGGCGACAGAGCGAGACTCCGCCTCAAAAAAAAAAAAAAAAAAAAAAAGAAGGATGCCTGTTATGTATGTGGAAAGGAAGTGTGTGTATATTCAGATAAAGGGATACAATGTTTCTCAAGGGATACTTACAAGAAACTTAACTTTGGGCTAACTTTATTTTTTTATTTGATAACTTCCAGTAGCACTCTGTGTGTGTGTGTGTGTGTGTGTGTATTATTGTTTTTTTGAGATGGAGTCTTGCTCTGTGGCCCAGGCTGGAGTAGAGTGGCACGATTGTGGCTCACTGAAACCTCCATCTCCTGGGTTCAAGTGATTCTCCTGCCTCAGCCTCCCAAGTAGCTGAGACTACAGGTGTGCGCCACCATGCCTGACTAATTTTTGTATTTTTAGTAGAGACAGGGTTTCCCCATGTTGGCAAGGCTGGTCTTGAACTCCTGACCTCAAGTTATCCGCCTGCCTCAGCCTCCTAAAGTGCTGGGATTACAGGCGTGAGCCACCGCGCCCGGCTGTACTCATATATTTCTACCTCTCTCATTTGCTGGTATTATTTTTAATTAAAGAAAACACAAATATATATTTAAGGCCGTTATAGTACAAAAGAGGCGAATCATAATGTCCCATGCTAAAAACATGTCAGGATTGCAAACTATGAGTTTTTTTGTGAACCCTATTATATGCGAACTGAATTATTGCCCATTACGCCTTCTTTTGGCCTGTGTGGACGTATTACAGAAAGCAGAACTGCTCATCAAGTCCCTAGTGTTGCTTTGTCAGCTGTAAGCATAATCTTCGCTTTCTGCTCTTTCTGGTTTAGGGAGCTGGTATCAGCGTTATCTAGGTCAGAGGGCCTGTCATAATGATTTTTGGGTTTTATTCCTTCTGGCAATAAGAAAAATGGTATTATCTCAGTCACTGTGTGGATTCAGGTTATCGGAGATTCTTAATAAGCCCATTAATGCCTTTTTTTTGAAATTCCATTTTTCAATTCAGGTTTTCCATTTTTCTCTCCTGGTTTGAGAAACTAATAAAGGGTTGTAAAATGCCTTAAATTCTATTTCTTGCCATCGCTTTCGGCAGCCTGGCTCATGGGAGAAGAAGCCTTTGGAGGCTGGCGGGCAGAGGAGTCACAGGATGCCCAGGCTGCTGCCCAAGGACAGATTGCAACGGCGGCCAGGGCACAGGGTCAGAGTTTCTTGCAGGTTCAGGAGATGCAGGGGGCTTGGGCTACCTGTCTTGTAGGGAATTGGAGAGTTGGAAGGAGTGTTATGGAGGGCAAGCCCCAGGGCTTCAGGATGTGGTGCTCTTTGAGCTAGGATGTCCTGTTCTTCCCGGTGCTCTGGCAAAATTAACTGCGTGCTGTTTACTGGAATAGAAAGGTGGAGAGGATGAAAAGTTTGAGATGTTCATTATGTGTCCATGAGGATATGTCATCAACTAGGAAGCCTGGAGAGATGCAGATGTGCCAGCCACCCCCGTAGAAATGTCATTTAAAGCTGTGGGCTGGAAGAAGTCACCATGGGGAAAGTAGAGGAGAAGGGCTCAGCACAGACCCCTGGGGACACTCTAAAGTTTAGAGGAGGAGCCGAACAAGAAGCCAGGTGAGCCAAGTGTTTCAAGGAGGAGGGCGTATTTACGTGTGTTGGAGGTTGCCCAGGTAATAAGGAAGATGAGATGAGGGTGATTCCTGGGCTGCCACCTAGAGGTATTAATAGCATCGTAGAGACACTCTCCATGCAGGGTTGGACAGGGGCGCCTCATAAGAGCGGGGAGAATAGGAGGTAGAATGGAGGCAACACTTTAGAGCTACTCCCTCTTCCAAAACTGTTGCTGAAAATGCAAGCAGAGAAATGAGGAAGTAGCTATAGGGAAATTGGGTCAATGGCTGTTTTTACCTTTCTGTTTGTTTTTTTTAAAGATGGGAGATTTTGGAGACTTTTGCAGTTGGAAATGATCCACTGCAGAGAGAGAACTGATGATATAGAAGAAAGGGAGATAAATTTGAAGTAGAATACTTGAGAAGGTCGGGGAGAGGAGATCCAGAGCTGAGGGGAAGAGTTGACTTTTGGTAGGAAACAGGGTCCCTGCCACACAGCATCTATTAGGAGGAAGCAGAGCTTGAGGGTAGAGATGCCAGCAGCTGGTGCTGTTAGAAGTAGGAAGATGAAGGAACTCCTGGCTGATTGCTTTGATTTCCTCAATGAAATGATCACCAATGGAGGTGAGGCAGCAGAAAGGCATAGAGGGGGTTTAAGGAGAGAAGAAAAGATGTGGAGGAGTTATTCTGAAAGGGCATAGCAAACATTCCAGGAAAATATTGGATTGCTGGGCAACATTGACCGTACATTTGAAGATATCTATTAAACTGTTGAACCTAAGGATGTTTTTAGACTACTCTTTAATTGACATCATGGATCCAGAGTTATGCTAGCAGTTTCTTGGGGATGATTTTAACTTGTATCTTCGGGAGAGAGATGTTAAATGCTTGACACACACACACTACCAGTACCCTTTCCTGTGCCCACGGCTAATCCTTTATGAGCTATTTCCTCCCTTGGAGTCTGGAGTCTGAGTTCCAGAACCCTTTCCTATCTGGGACATGAGGTAGCCACATCTAACTGTTTCAATGGCCCAAAGTAAAACTTTTTTTCTATCCTTAGAACAATACCAGAAAATATAACTTGCTGTCTGATACAGAGATCTGTGTGACTATTAGATTCTTTTCATGTGTGCTGGTTGCTTGAAAAATCAGAACTAAGGCTATCTTATTTTTTTAATAATGTTGACTCTTTCCTCCCAAATATAAAAATGGTGCAGATCAATGCAAAAACTAAGGCTTCCTGCAAAGAAAACTGTTTAGAATATTACAATTCATAAATAAGCACAGGTCACATCTACTTGCTTTCTTTGATCATTTGTATGCAAATGCATGAATACATATGTGTGCATACATGAATGTATATTCATTTATAGGTTCATATATAGATTCATTTAGACATTCATATATATATGTATTCATTTGTACATTCATTTAGTGAAATGTGTTTTGAACTCATGGTAAATGCCACACTTCTATATGTTGGGTGACATTACATTCTAGCAGATACACACACTCCACAGCACATATTCCCACCTCCCGCAAACAATAAAATATGTTTGCATCCTGGCTATTTCTCTTAATATTGCCTCGTGAGGATGTTCTCACTATTTTACATTCTCTAAAAGTCCCACATGCAGTTCCATATAATATTTCATCCTATGACCATATCATGACTATTTCACCGTTGTCCTATTGGTAAACACGATGGCTGCTCAATGTTTGGCTATGAATGCTGTTTTAAGGGCTCCAACTGTACCACACGTTCATCTCAGATACTTACATGCATCCATTCAGGGAAGCACATCACCACCAGGGATTCCTTCAGCTCTGCATGCTCATGAACATCCTAGGCTACCTTGCCTGCCGCTTCCACACCCTCACTTCCCTCCACACCCCCTGGCCTGCAGACCCCAGACACATCAGTCCTCTCCTTTCTCTCCCTCCAGACAGACCAGGCTTGTTCCACCTGAATCAGGGTTTTGACACTAACCGTTGATGCTGCCCAGAATATTCCACTCCCCAATGTGGTGGGGTCTTTCTTGTCAGTCAGATCTTTCCTTGGATGTCACTACCTTAGGTTGCTTGTCCCTGAAAACCACTCCATCTAAAGAAGCCATCAGTCACTCTCTAACGCAAACCCTCCACATTAGGTTTTGCTATAAAACATCAATATTTGATTTTTTATTGTTAATTTTAAAAGTTATCCACCTGCCACACCAAGCTTGGGTGAGCCCCGGGAGGGTGAGAACCTTGGCTGTCTTATTTGTTGCTGTATCCCAAATGTGCAGAACAATGTCAAGCTTTTCAGAAGTGTATGTTGAACCAGTGAATGAGGATCCTGAGGATTTTGAAGGGACATTGCTTTCCACTGGATAACTGGAAAGACTTGTCTGAGAAGAGGCTAAGCAAAATTATATACAGAGTGATCTGCAATAACTAATATCCAAAAACAAAATTTCCTTACAAAACTCCAATATTTTAAGAACAAAACCTTTGATTCCCACTTTTTTTTGTATAATAAAAGCTGTATTTCCAGATTATTTAGAAATTAGAGAAGATAAAAAGAAGGTATATCCCTGCCTGTTCTGGATTCAGTTGAAAAAAATATTGCATTAAAAGGGTCCCACCAGTTTGACATAACATTTTGATTGGCGATCACTTGTGGGACTCACCTCTGTGGATCACCCTTTCCTGGCAGACTCTGTGATGAGGGTTACTGCCCAGGTGAGATGCAATTTGTCACACTGTGGGTGGAAGGGAACCTTAAACATGATCTCATCACAGTTCCTTGGTGTACCTACCAATGGGGAAAATGAGGCCAAGAGAAGTGAAGAGAGAAGTTCACTGTGGCTGCAGAGATAGCCAGTGAAAGAGATGTAAGTGGCCCTGCCTCTGACTCCTGGCTCATGGAGCTTTCCATCATGGTCCTCTCACCTCCTGGCTTGCCACACTCCTCCCCTCCTCTTTAGTGACCGTATCTCCTCCAGTTGTTCACCTATGTCCTAGGATGAAGAGGGAAATTTACCCCAAAGCAAACACTGTGGGAATGCACTTTTTGAAGAACGGCTGTCTCCTTAGATATGGGTACCAAGGGAAGGAGCAAGGCCTGCAGGGAGTTAAGAACAGCCCCATGCCAATAGAACACATCATTCTCAGGCGCTGGGCTGAGCGCAGGAGAGGGGTGAATAGTTCTATAGGAACTTTCCAGGCCATTGAGTCTATGAGCTTTGCTGTAGTGTGGCAGTTTGGAGAAGGCTTTACTGCTATTATGGGAGTGACTCCTTGGCTAAGATCCCAGTTAGGATAGTTAGGATCCCAAGTTAGGATATTGCTTTGCTATTCTTACATGTGACCATCTTGGTAAAATATTTTCAATTTCTGTAGCAGCAACCCATGAGCGGTTGTGGGATTTGGGAGGACTCCGCAGTCTTGACTCCTCTGCCTGGGACACTTGTCCTTTTCAGGTTTCCGTTCTCTCCTCACTTCTTTTATTTTAAAATTTATTTATTTATTTACTTTTAAGTAGGTAAGTATGAAGGCATGTAAATGAAGTAGGAAGAATAGGTATAATAAATTATATATTAATAAGAGTAGGTATAATAAATTCCATCTACTTAGCTTCCACATTGTTGACTTTTTCTTTGTTTTCTTAGCAAAGGTTCTTCCTTAAAAGTGCACAGCTTTTAGAAGGGCAAGCACATTTTCTTTAGGTGCTATAAACCAGGAGGGCCTCCTTGTGTTACAGCTGGGGAAGATCAGGTGGTAGTTGAAAAACACAATCAGCTGGGTGTGGTGGCTCACACTTGTAATCCCAGCACTTTGGGAGGCCGAGGCAGGTGGATCACCTGAGGTCAGGAGTTCAAGACCAGCCTAGCCAACATGGTGAAACCCTGTGTCTGCTAAAAATACAAAAATTAGCCAGGCATGGTGCAGGAACTTGTAATCCCAGCTACTCAGGAGGCTGAGACAGGAGAACCGCTTGAACTGGGAGGCAGAGGTTGCAGTGAGCCGAGATTGTGCCAGTGTACTACAGCCTGGGTGACAGCAAGATTCCATCTCAAAAAAAAAAAAAAAAAAAAAGAAAGAAAAACACCACAGAGCTGCTTATTCTATAATCACAGAGAGATGCAGCGTCCTGAGTGATGTAGAGCTGTGGTCCTCAGTGTGTGATTCCCAGGCCAGCAGCAGCACCACCTGGGGTCTGGTTAAACACACAATTTTTGGGACCCCACCCCAGGCCTTTAGAACCAGAAACTCTAGGGGTGGCCCATGGTCTGTGTTTTAAGAAGTCATCCAGGTGATTCTTACACAGGCAACAATTTGAGATCCACTGTTTACAGTGTGTTTTCTGGAGTCCAGCTGCCCAGGTTCTATTTTAACTTCAGCACTGATAAGCTGTGTGACCTTGGGCAAGTTACCTAACTTCCCTGAACTTCAATTTCCTTTGTCAAAGACTATGATAGGACCTACCCGGTGGGACTATTGTGCAGATTAAATGAAGGTATTTAGAATAGTGGCTCATAAAAAGTGCTAGGTAACTGTTGGCTGTTTTTCATATTGGTATCAACTGCATCAAACACTATTAGTTAGCATTAATAATGACAATGAAATAATTTTTGGGTACTCATTATTGTCGTAACCTAGATAGTAAATGCAAACATCCTTCTTGGAGAAAAAATACACTTTTCAAGGAATTTGAAATGATTTGCTTGGGTTAACTATTATATGTTCATGTGAATGCTGTATATGCATTTGAAAATTTTGGAAAATACTATATCCCTTAACAATTTTAAGAAATAAATAATTCTCACCCAGCTCTCCACTCTCCCTTCTAGTATTTGAGTGATGTGTGGATTATCTGTAGATCAGTGAATAGATAAGTAGGGAGGGCTCTTGTTTTCCTCCCTGCTCTTTTCCTTCTTTTATAATTTCTGATGCAAAGCGTCTGTTTTTGGTTTTAATTAAATGGGAGACCTGAGCACATCTGTGACAAAGTGATGGGGGCATGGGTTCTATCCCTGTCTCGGGTCCTAAAGAATTGGATCAGTTCCCCTGTTGAATTATTTTCTCTTCTTGAGGGCTGCTTCCAGGTGACAGTGGAGGGGGCGCTGGGCAAGGAGGGAGGGCTCTGTGGCTGTGGACCTGCTGGGGTGGAGTCCTTCTGCTCTTAGGACCTGCGTGGATTCCCTCCCCCATTCTAGGCAGGGTCTGTGGCCAGCATTGGTTTTGCCTTCAATACCTATGTGGTTCTCCTGCCTCCACTCTGCAACCTTAACCTGTGATAGTTCACAGGGGGTTCCTGAGAGAGTTGTAACCAGTGTCTGTTGAGGAGAGATACCTCATTAATGTGGTCAACACCCTATCTTCTCCCTCTCGAAAATATAACACGGTTTCAAAAGAGAAAGCAAGTACCTGAGAAGGAGAATATGATGATGGCATAGTGCTTCACCACAGTGATTTTGAGTTAAATAAAACCACGACAGATACTCAGTTATCTGTATTAAGCAAAAACACAGGCAGAACATTTTATTCCTTTGTGTTTCTTACTGCTTGCGTCAACTGAAAGGTAGATATGAAAACCTCGACTGGATGAATAAGACATCTGGACTATAAATTATTACCCAGAAGTTCAGCTTCTCTAATATATTTCGATTCCTCTTTGTCCTGCATGTAGAAGCCAAGTGTAAATGCCTCAAAAGTAATTCTAGGCATAGCTGTTAATTTGGTTTCCTAATTATTTAGTTTTAAATTCACACCAGTAGCCAATGCATGTGAAACACATGTTGTTGAAAATTGAAATTTACAAGCATGGTTGTGGAGTGATGGAAGATTTGCAGTAACCTACAAAGATCATTTGGGTGGCTAATGAAGCTTCCGAACACGTGTAGGCAGTTATTACTCACAGTATTGACTGAACAGGTGAGCATGCTGTATAAATTTGTGTAATTACTTAACTGAGCAAATAGCTTTCAGTCGCTTTTACATAATTTTACTTAAAGGGTAAATACTTCCCCTTTCCTCCCTCCTTTCTGCCACATCCTGTTCAGTTTCTAGGGCTTTAATATTCTTGTACTCTTGCTCTTGGTCTTTTCCTCGAAATGAAAATCCCAACTCCTTTGAGAAGAACGCAACTGTTTCCTGTCGTGAGATGAGCGGACCTCGCTCTGAAGGTGGAGTGTTTGGGTTGGAAGCCTTGAAGCCTGTCCTTGAGATGCCCACTCTGTCATATGCAGATAGTCTTGTGCTTTTGGCCTTTGTGGCTCTGTTTCTCATTGAAACGTAAATCTGTTTTGCTGTTGTGGTTTCCTTTGTCAACACTCTTCCCTTTGCTTTTGCCCTGGAAGGCCCAGAACGCCCAGCAGCTCCATGAACGAATCCAGTCCTCGAGTATGGATGCCAAACTGGAAGCCCTGAAGGACTTGGCCAGCCTCTCCCGGGATGTCACATTTGCCCAGGAGTTTATAAACCTGGATGGCATCTCTCTCCTCACGCAGATGGTGGAGAGCGGCACTGAGTAAGCGTCTTTTTTCCTAACTTCCACAGCTGTCCTATGTGTCTCAGCGTTTTGAATATTATTACATTCCTTACACTTGCAAACTGTTTTAAAGACCAGAGCCTTGGTTAGACTCAGGAACAAAATAGTTTTTAAGATAGTGGCAAGGCAGTGGGTTTGTAATTTCAGGAGTTCTCCATCCTTTGCCCACCAACATCTAGTGTCTGAGACAAAATAGAAATCCATCAAGTGCTAGAAATTTCAGATTCATGTGGAAAAATATCATGTCATTATCTCAGAGGGCCTTGCCAACAATGAAATTATAACTCGACAGAACATTAATCCCTCATATTCCTTGCCTATCCCTAAGAAAAATTTTCCCTCCCTTAATCCATTAAAAAAATTAGATTACCTAATTATATTTCTTTCTTTATTGACAGCTCAAGCTAGTTCAAGTTATGTTTCAAAGTATAAAACCAGGTCAAGATACCATCCCTGAAGTAATTTTAAAACATAATACTTGAATGATTAAATACTTGTCATTAATTACTTGAAATTAAATGCAGTCAGCATGTATTAATGACCTACTGTGTGCATGCAAAAGAGTTGAACATGGGAAAATTTTTTCATATGAGCCTTGCCTTCCAGAAATTGGTGGAGACTATTATATGGGCAGAATTCTATTGTGTATAATTCCTCCTGAGAGCCAGGAGTCTAGATGGTGGACCCATTATCTCTCTCTCTCTCTCTCTTTTTTTTTTTTTTTATTTGAGATGGAGTCTTTGTCGCCCAGGCCGGAGTGCAGTGGTGCAATCTCTGTTCACTGCAACCTCCACCTCCTGGGTTCAAGTGATCCTCCCGCCTCAGCCTCCTGAGTAGCTGGGATTTCAGGCATGTGCCACCACACCCAGCTAAGGTTTTTTTTTTGGTTTCTTTTTTTTTTGGGGGGGGGGGGGGGGGGGGGGGGGGGGGGGGAGACGGAGTCTCACTCTGTAACCAAGCTGGAATGTAGTGGCACGATCTCAGTTCATTGCAAGCTCTGCCTCCTGGGTTCAAGCGATTCTCCTTCCTCAGACTCCCGAGTAGCTGGGTCTACATGTGTGTGCCACCACACCCAGCTGATTTTTGTATTTTTAGTAGAGATGGGATTTCACCATGTCCGCCAGTATGGTCTCGATCTCTTGACTTGGTGATCCATCCGCCTCGGCCTCCCAAGGTGTTGGGATTACAGGCGTGAGCCACCACACCTGGCCTAATTTTTGTATTTTTAGTAGAGATGGAGTTTCATTCACCACATTGACCAGGCTGGTCTCGAACTCCTGACCTCAAATGATCCACCTGTGTCTGCCTCCCAAAGTGCTGGGACTACAGGTATGTGACACCACACCCAGCTAGTTTTTGTGTTTTTAGTAGAGACGAGGTTTCACTATGTCAGCCAGGATGGTCTCGATCTCTTGATGTCATGATCCACCTGCCTTGGCCTCCCAAGGTGTTGGGATTACAGGTGTGAACCACTGCGCCCAGCCTAATTTTTGTATTTTTAGTAGAAATGGGGTTTCACCACGTTGGCCAGGCTGGTCTCGAACTCCTGACCTCAAGTGGTCCGCTTGCCTCTGCCTCCCAGAGTGCTGGGACTACAGGCGTGTGACACCACACCCAGCTAATTTTTGTGTTTTTAGTAGAGACAGGGTTTCACCGTGTCAGCCAGGATGGTCTCGATCTCTTGACCTCACGATCTGCCCGCCTCAGCCTCCCAAAGTATTGGGATTACAGGTGGGAGCCCCCATGCCCGGCCTAATTTTTGTATTTTTAGTAGAGACGGGGTTTCACCACGTTGGCCAGGCTGGTCTCAAACTCCTAACCTCAAATGATCTGCCTGCCTCTGCCTCCCAAAGTGCTGGGATTCCAGGCGTGAGCCACCGTTCCTGGCTGGAACCCATTATATCTCAAAGAGCCCCACAGAGGAGATGAATGTGAACTGTCCTTGAGGGAGCTGGAGTTCCACCAGGAGGGAGGAAGGAATGTGCCTTCCTACTGGGGAGCTCCCCTTCTCAGCGAAGGCTTGGGTTCTCTGGTGTGAGTGTGGAGCATCAGGAACCAGGCAGAACTGATGCTATGTGTGTGCCTTGTCAACATTCTTTTTCTCGGTGCTGTGGCCTTACTTTATGACACATCTTCACCTGCAGAACAGCCCAAAAGATTCACCATTCCTTAGACCTAGGATGGGGGACAGCAGTTCTGAATTTTGTCTCCATGCTGCACATATATTATACAATGTGAGAGAATGTCAATATTGAATGTATTTTATGTGAACTAAAGCAACAGAATGCCTTTCTTAAAAAAAGGAGTATCATGCTCATTAATATCTTAACTACAGTCGCGCACTGCATAAGAACATTTCGATCAGTGGTGGACCACAAATATAATGGTGGTCTCATGAGATTATAATGGAGCTGCGCTATACAGCTGTACCATTTTTTATCTTTTATGCCATGGTTTTACTATACCTTTTCTCTGTTTGGATACACAAATATTTGCTGTTGTGTTACCATTGCCTACACTACTCAGCATAATAACATGCTGTACAGGTTTGTAGCCTAGAAGCAATAAGCTGTGCCACAAAGCCTAGGTGTGTCGTAGGCTATACCATGTGTGTTTATGTAAGTACACTCTATGATGTTCACACAACAAAATCACCTAATGATGCATTTCTTAGCATGTATCCCATTGTTAAGCAACACATGACTGTATTTATAATAATTAGTAAGCTGTCCCAGTTTGATACATACAGCCCGGTTTCAGACAGATAAACAGAGCTTAAGGCCAGGTGTTAGGTGAATTCTCTTTTGCATTTGTCTCTTACACTTTCCCATCACACTATGTTTGTGGGAAGGAATGATCCCTCTCTGGGTCACCTTTGTGGCCCCCTTCCTGTTTTATGTAAGTTCAAAGTTATGCTACTTTCGGGGATGGAGGAAGGAGGGACTGGAGTTGCAAGGCCTACTGCCATCCTTCTGCTGGTCCTGCATCTCACGCTCAGAGGTGGCTTATTTAATCCACAGCAAATTTTTCAGATCTTTTGCTAAGATTAAAAAGAAAAGAGTCATTTTTCTTATAAGAAATCCTGGCTTCTCTGTTAAACTTAGAGCAAGACTTCAATCAATTAACAGGAAATCTTTGGGATAGAAACCACACAAATTAAATAGGTCCTGCAATTTGGAAGGCATTTAGTCATGACTCCTAGGCAAGGTTCCAGCTGGAGAAGGTGGTGGTTTCCTAAGCAGGACCCGTGGAAATTTTCGTAAACATTGAAGAAATGTTGCTAGATTTTTTCGCCTTACTTTTAGGAATAATGAGATTCAGAGATGACTTGCCTCCTCCTCATTATCCAAGGCTGGGCTTTTTTTTTTTTTTTTTTTTGTACACTTGATAAGTTCTTGGATACATGTGCAGAACGTGCAGGTTTGCTACATAGGTATACACATGCCATGGTGGTTTGCTGTACCCATCAACCCGTCATCTGCATTAGGTATTTCTCCTAATGTTATCCCTCCCCTAGCCTCTAACCGCTGACAGGCCCCAGTGTGTGATGTTCCTCTCCCTGTGTCTATGTGTTCTCATTGTTCAACTTCCACTTATGAGTGAGAACATATGGTGTTTGGTTTTCTGCTCTTGTGTTAGTTTGCTGATAATGATGTTTGCCAGCTTCATCCATGTCCCTGCAAAGTACATGATCTCATCCTTTTTTATGGCTGTATAGTATTCCGTGGTGTATATGTGCCACATTTTCTTTATCCAGTCTATCATTGATGGACATTTGGGTTGATTCCAAGTCTTTGCTGATATGAACAGTGCTGCAGTAAACATACGTGTGCATGTGTCTTTATAGTAGAATGATTTATAATCCTTTGTGTATATACCCAGTAATGGGATTGCTGGATCAAATGCTATTTCTGGTTCTAGATCCTTGAGGAATTGCCAGACTGTCTTCCACAATGGTTGAACTAATTTACACTCCCACCAACAGTGTAAAAGCATTCCTATTTCTCCACATCCTCTCCAGCATCCGTTGTTTCCTGAGTTTTTAATGATCACCATTCTAACTGGCATGAGATGGCATCTCATTGTGGTTTTGATGAACTTTTTTTCATGTTTTTTGGCCACATAAATGTCTTCTTTTGAGAATTGTCTTTTCATATCCTTGACCCACTTTTTGGTAGGGTTGTTTGTTTTTTTTCTTGTAAATTTGTTTAAGTTCCTTGTAGATTCTGGATATTAGCGCTTTGTCAGATGGATATATTGCAAAATTTTTCTCCCATTCTGTAAGTTGCCTTTTCACTGTGATGATAGTTTCTTTTGCTGTCCAGAAGCTCTTTAGTTTAATTAGATCCCATTTGTCTATTTTGGCTTTTGTTGCCACTGCTTTTGGTGTTTTAGTCATGAAGTCTTTGTGCATGCCTATGTCCTGAATGGTATTCCTAGGTTTTCTTCTAGGGTTTTTATGGTTTTAGGTCTTACGTTTAAGTCTTTAATCCATCTTGAGTTAATTTGGGTATAAGGTGTAAGGAAGGGGCCCAGTTTTAGTTTTCTGCATATGGCTAGCCAGTTTTCCCAGGACCATTTATTAAATAGGGAATCCTTTCCCCATTGCTTGTTTTTGTCAGGTTTGTTAAAGATCAGATGGTTGTAGATGTGTGTGGCATTATTTCTGAGGCCTCTGTTCTGTTCCATTGGTCTATATATCTGTTTTGGTACCAGTACTATGGTGTTCTGGTCACTGTAGCCTTGTACTATAGTTTGAAGTCAGATAGCGTAACGCCTCCAGTTTTGTTCTTTTTGCTTAGGAATGTCTTGATTATATGGGCTCTTTTTTTGGTTCCATGTAAAATTCGAAGTATTTTTTTCTAATTCTGTGAAGAAGGTCAATGGTAGCTTGATGGGGATAGAATAGAATCTATAAATTACTTTGGGCAGTATGGCCATTTTCATTTGTTTGTGTCCTCTTTCCTTGAGCAGTGGTTTGTAGTTCTCCTTGAAGAGGTCCTTCACATCCCTTGTAAGTTGGATTCCTAGGTATTTTATTCTGTTTGTAGCAATTGTGAATGGGAGTTCACTCATGATTTGGCTCTCTGTTTGTCTATTATTGGTGTATAAGAATGCTTTGCACATTGATTTTGTATCCTGAGACTTTGCTGAAGTTGCTTATCAGCTTAAGGAGATTTTGCGCTGAGATGATGGGGTTTTCTAATTTTGCAATCATATCATCTGCAAACAGACAATTTGACTTCTTCTCTTCCTATTTGAATACCCTTTATTTCTTTCTCTTGCCTGATTGCCCCAGCCAGAACTTCCAATACTATGTTGAAATAGGAGTGGTGAGAGAGGGCATCCTTGTCTTGTGCCGATTTTCAAAGGGAATGCTTCCGGGTTTTGCTCATTCAGTATGATATTGGCTGTGGGTTTGTCAGAAATAGCCCTTATTATTTTGAGATGTTCATAAGTGAAGGAGAAATAAAATCCTTTGCAGGCAAGCAAATGGTGAGAGATTTTGCCACTACGGGGCTGGGCTTTTAAAAGGTCTCTCTCCAGCTGGTACTGGGTGGGGCCGTGGAGCAGAGTCAGTAACAGAGAAGCAATGAGGAAGTGTCATATTGACAGAGCACGAGCACAGTGTTTAAAACCTGAGTTTAATTGTTCTATCCATCATGGGGTTTTGAAATTTCATTCCTAATTTCTGCTTGAAACATAGATGTGAACGCAAATACAGCTGTGGGGAAACATGTTGTCCCAGCCTGAGCAACATAAGGGATATTGAGGAATGGACAGTGTTTCCAGAGACAAATATCAAAAAGATGGATATCAAAGCGTTTCTCAGAAATTTTTATTTTATTTTATTTGAAAGAAGAAAAATTGTATCCACAACTCTAAGTCCAATGTCATAAAAAATACTACTCTTTTTTGGGTTTTAATAAAACACCACAGTCTTTGTCCATGCCTCTGTGCACACAGACAATGAGACAGCCTACTTCTGTGTCCTTCCACTGTTAGTCAGTCATCACTAGGGGCAGAAAAACAGGGGAAACATTTCCAAGAATGAAAGGGCAGGGTACTTACAGTTTCCTTCCCACTTGGCAATGTGATGGGAAAATTACGCTGCTGGAATATGAGTAAGCTGTAACACCACCCTGGGCAGGACAGTCAACTGCGAGCAAAAGTTAAATTCATGTATTTATGATGAACTTGAAAAGTTTCTTTTTTTTTTTTTTTTTTTTGAGATGGCGTCTCGCTCTGTCACTCAGCCTGGAGTGCAGTGGCGCGATCTCGGCTCACTGCAAGCTCCACCTCCTGGGTTCACACCATTCTCCTGCCTCAGCCTCCCCAGTAGCTGGGACTACAGGAGCCTGCCACCACGCCTGGCTAATTTTTTGTATTTTTAGTAGAGATGGGGTTTCACTATGTTAACCAGGATGGTCTCTATCTCCTTACCTCATGATCTGCCCACCTTGACCTCTCAAAGTGCTAGGATGGAAAGTTTTTTTAAAATAACTTTCTTTCCTTATGAAAAATTATTATCTGTCATTTGAAAAGTATATAAATAAGCAGAAGGAAAAAATAAGAATCATTTGTAGTGTGCCTTTCTACAGACAACAATTTTTAATATCTTGATGAATATCCTTTTTTATATATTTTAGATACACACATATGCACAGGCTTTATAAAAGTAGAATTATAATACTCATGTTTTTATAACCTGCTTTTTGTAGCTAACAATATTTCCAAGTGACAAATATTATTCTCCCGTCATTTTTGTTGCCTGTATACTGTTTCATTTTTGCAGCTTTATAGCTTATTATGTATAATTAATATACAATAATTTGAGGAATGTGCATAGTATGGTGAACTGTTTCCGTATTTTAGGACATTTATATTGTCTTCAGGGTTTTTCTCTGAAATTTTATTTTATTTTATCTTAGTTTTTTTTTTGAGTCAGAGTCTTGCTCTGTTGCCCAGGCTGGAGTGCAGTGGCAGAGTCATAGCTCATTGCAGCCTTGACCTCCAGGGCTTAAGCAGTCCTCCTGCCTCAGCCTCCTGAGTAGGTAGGGACTACAGGTGCCACCACACCTGGCTAATTTTTAAATATTTTTTTATAGAGACAAGGTCTCTCTGTGTTGCCCAGGCTGGTGTTGAATTCCTGGTCTCAAGTAATCCTCTTGCCTTGGCCTCCCAAAGTGCTGGGATTATAGGTGTGAGCTACCGGGCCTGGCTTTCTAAATATTTTAAAATCAGCTTTTTTTTTAGCAAAATCTTTGTGGATATTTTATTTATTTTGTTGGAATAAAATTCCTGACTCAGAGAATATATACATTTTAAAGCTGTTTTAAAATAAGAATAGCCCAATAGCTTGCAGAAATGTTCTAATTTATACTTTACCATTCTTGTGGGAGTATGTCTATTTCCAATACCTTGGTCAATACTGGGCTGGCTTTCTGGTTTTCCTCAGAAAGATAGCAGTGGTGTTTGTGGAGTTCTAACTAATCTGGGGAATTTATAAGTGCTGTTTTATTTGTTTCGTTGAGGTCATTTCTCCAAAATCTGGCTGTAGTATTAGAAACATTGGAAGGAGTCCCATAGTTATTTTAGTGATGTGTAAAGTTCTTACATAATTGTCTTAAAAAGAAACATTAATTGTATAAATTATTAGTCCCCTCCGTACTGTGTCATACATATGACACAGATGGAAAAGTCTATTGCTGTGTGTATGGATGACATGTATATAAAAATTGTCATTGTTGCATTAATACAAGAACAGTCTTAAAACAGGTTCCCTCTGTCTCATATTAACCTTTCGCTATTTAAATTCTTTTCATCTTGCCTGAACCAGAGCTGTTTTCATTTTCTGGGTGTTGTGAAAACTGAGGTATGACTTGAATTATACACTTTGCTTTGATGTTCCCTAGCACCCACACTTGAGATGGATTTGTATGTTTTATTCCTTTAGCAAAATGCGTATTACTGAATGCTGAACCATACTCCTGACACTGGGTTAGGCATGTGTGGGGGGTAAGAGGAGGTGCATAGAGGATAACACAAAGATGTGTATGACAGTTTTCCATTATGTGTGACCTTTTCTGGAATTTTGCCTTCACACAAAAGATAAATGTCTTTTTTGAAACTTTGTTAACCTCCAAGGACACAGATGATCAGCTCTAACTTATGCCATTGACTCTGAGAACTTGGTGTCTCTTAGAAGCCTTGGCTGTTCTGGAAGTTCCAGTGCAGGCCAAAGTGATTCATCTACTCACTGCCTTGCAGCCAAGGCCAGCTGACGCCATGCACGTTTTGCACTTTACCTCCTCGGAGACGACAGACCCAGCCAGAAAGAAGCTGCTCCTGTGGTCTCTGCAGTCAACCCCAGCTGTGAAGGCTGCCACATCTTCCCAGCGCTGTCTGCTGTTTTCCTGGAGCCTGCAGTGCACTCTGCATTGCTCAGGGAGCTCCAACTGAACAGCTCTTGAGGGCTCTGCCAGAAACTTGCATCACAAAGGCCAAAGAGGCCAACCTTCTTGGGCTTTGTCAGAGATTGTGTGGCAGAAAATTCCCTAAACAGGATCTGCCCCCTCCTCACTCCTTTTGCTTTCTCTGTGCCTCTTTGTCCTTCACTCTGGTAATGGAAATGCGAAGGGGTCACACAGCCCATTTGAAGAACAGATTATCTTCTGCTGGCGAAAAAAAAAAAAAGAAAAGTTGCTATTCCTTGGGCTGAGGTGAGAGGTTTCTGGCCGCTGTGAAACATCAACCTTTCCAGAGTAATTTCTCTTCTAGTCACGTTTCTCTAAAAAAAATGGGTATACTGAGAGAAAGCGAGAGAGACAGACAGACAGACACAGACACACAAAATCCCACTTAAGGCAGTAGACAGACGTTGCAACAACAGTTTCTCTTCTCCTTCTGCGTAATCTGAAGCCAAAGTGAGGTTGCAAATTTGAGGAGTATGAAGCACTGTGACTCAGCACTGAGTTATGTCTGTGCTCTGGTCAGGGAGAGCTCTCCAAGGTCATGGATACTGGAGGAGGCGGAACTCGTATAAAAACCATAAGCATGCTCAGGCCCCAGGCCAGAAAGTTATTTTAAAACTTTACAGCGACCGCTTTATATATTACACACACACACACACACACACACACACATTTTATTTCAAAACCTTTTTAAACTTAAAACTTGCGAGAACAGAGCAGAAAATCCCCACTTGCTCTTTTCCTGGAGACCCCATTTAAGTTTCACCCATTGTCCCAGCTCCGTCCTTTAGTGGAAAGAATCTAGCTCCAGGTGGCACCTTGCACACAGGTGGCCCGTCTCCTCCTAGTCCCCTCTGATCTGGAATTGTTCTTCACTCAAGAAAAGAATTGTTCTTTTCTTTCATGACTTTGGTGTTTTCAAATTATAGGTTAGCCATTTTATAGAATACCCTCTAATTTGGGTTTGTTAAAGGTTAATTTGTTAAAGGTAATTTTCATGGGAAAGTAAAATCATAACTCTCATACAGATGTGGACATTGATTATACAAATTGGGTAATTCTTGTCACACCCAACTAAGTCACAGTTGAGGAACGGAGGCAAAAAGCCATGGGTACATGGCGCACCTACTGCAAGAATTGAATTATCTGTAAGCCCAGCTGCTAAGGTGGCCTGATGTAACCCTAAGACCAGTTTAATCTAATAGCTGCTGAAATGACCTGCTGTGACTCTAGGACTGGTTTTACCTACCACTGTCACTCACCAATCAGAGCTTAGCAGCTCTCAAAAATTCTTGTGCCTATAAACTTTCTTTCAAAACCATAGGTAACATTCCTATTTCTAATAAAAATCCCAACGTTTTCTTTGTTCCTCAGACATACCAAAGTCTACCGGTCTATGTGTATGCTTCAAATTGCAATTCTGTGATTCCCCAGTAAAATGTTTAATTTAGAGGTTTCCTTCTATATTACATTTTGATTTCAGATATACAAATAAATGTGTGTTAAAATAATTTATTTTACTCATATGGTATGGTGAAACCAGGCAGATATTGTAACTTTAAAGGAAAGGTCAAAAGAGCACAAATATATATGAAGGAAAGGAATGTTGAGATGAATTGCAAATGGAGACGAAACTGGTTTTCCACCAGTGGAAAGGAAGTCAATTAAATCACTGCAAGACAGGATATATATATGTATATACACACACATCAGTTACCTACACCTTACAAAGAGTTGTAAAATAACTCAAAGCCAACAGGCCTAGAATCTCATAGCCCAAAGGATATGTTGTAGGCACTGCTTAGTTTTTTACTGAAACACAGAATTTTGTTTTCTACACATTTTTCCAGTGTTCTCTCATCACAACAAACATTACAACAAAAATTTCCCTTCTCCTTATGGAGACCCATATTGTACATCTTTGGCTGGAATACAACAGATGGTTGTGATTTTTTTTTTTCCCATTTTGTCCTGTTGATGGCACATGGTATCTCTTTGTTTTATTACTGGTGGTAACTTTGACTGCTTCATTAAGATAGCATCTTCCAGATGTCTCCACTGTAATACTTTCTCCCTCCCTTAGCAGCTAATTCATGAAAAGTTTGTAGGGAGACACAGTGAAACTATGTAAAGCCTCATTGCTCACCCGAATTTCACCCATCAGTTTTGGCATTGACATTTCTTATCTGAATTAATTATTGCTCTGATGATTTCCAAAGGGGAATTTTTGAATATTATTATTTCTTCTACATGTATTAGTTGGTTTTCTTTGGTAGTAAGAGCTCTGTTTTTTCCCTATGTATTTATTCACCTACATGTTTATCTCCCGTGGGGAGCTCATACTAGTTCCTGAGAGCCACTTTTGTACAATTCTGTTCCGCTCTGCGTTCGTTGATCTCATGTTGGTTCTTTAAGTTGGCCGTAGTGAGAGTTGTTACACCGTGGAAATTGGAAAACAATATCAAGCAGATTTGTGTGTTTTTCCCCAGAGATCTGGTGTTTCAACATCAGCACATCACTCTGTAACAATGTGGACTCATTCATTCCTGTTTTATTCAGTGGGCTTAATCTATCACTATTATTATTGATTTTTTTTTTTTTTTTTTTTTTTTTTTTTTTTTTTTTT
>NC_037670.1:75697102-75818102 GCF_003255815.1 Theropithecus gelada
TTTTTTTTGAGACAGAGTCTCGCTCTGTCGCCCAGGCTGGAATGCAGTGGCCGGATCTCAGCTCACTGCAAGCTCCGCCTCCCGGGTTTACGCCATTCTCCTGCCTCAGCCTCCCGAGTAGCTGGGACTACAGGCGCCCGCCACCTTGCCCGGCTAGTTTTTTTGTATTTTTTAGTACAGACGGGGTTTCACCGTGTTAGCCAGGATGGTCTCGATCTGCTGACCTCGTGATCCACCCGTCTCGGCCTCCCAAAGTGCTGGGATTACAGGCTTGAGCCACCGCGCCCGGCCTATTATTATTGATTTTGATGCTCAACGTTTCCCTGATTTGGCCTGTGGGAGCTTTTCTAAGGTGACTTCTGTGTCCTTTTGACCTGTATTTCATTATGTTTTGAGCATTTCTTTACTTTCTGGCTTAACAAGATGTTCCAGAATTATCTAGATCTCCTTGCCCCACCCCCTAACATGAGCCACTTCCCCAAGGAGCCCCAGTTCCTTTTAGTGGAGAGTAGCCTCTGGCCCTTGCGTGCTGCCAACTTCTGCTCGGGCTGCTTCCCCTTCTCCCCCTTTCACCCTTTCACCCTGCCCAGTTCCTTTTTGATGAAGGAAGGGTGGGAAATAGTAAATATTTTTTAAAAGAAAAGACAGGTAGAGGAGGGGGAGCAGAAAAGGAAGAAAAAGATCTCTTTATATACATTTTTAATCCTCTTCCCGCAAATTTTACCAGAGACTAAATTTAGTCTTCACCTGGTGACTTGAGTTTCTGAAGTGGGTACATTTTATATGGTTGAGAATGTGAACATTTCTGAAGAGTAAAATCATTTGTCAGCCATGTCAGTCCCTACTCGGGATGTGCCTCACATTACACTATTGCCACAGTGCAGAGCCCCAGCCCTTAAACAGCTAGAAGGACAATGAGATGTCCTGAGGCTTATAGCTGATGTGTCCTCAGGGCCTGTGGCCTGTAGATGCAGGCACTACCTATGCTGTCTGAGAAAGAGAAATCAGAAGTCAGAGAGACTTCCCAGAGGAGCCTAGGATGAGATGAGTTTGGGGGTGGGACTTAGTGAGTTGGGCAAAGAGGAGATGGATGTTTCGTATAGGGGGAAGATCATACTTAAAGCCAGAGAGATTTGGCAGACTTGAGGAATGGGAGATGGTTTGGGCAGTTTAGAAACACTTATTTCTTCATATTCTTGAGCCTAGTTTAAAAAAAAAAAAAATAATAATTACCCTTTCTTGTAGCCAGATTTGCCTATTCTAAGCCACCAGCCCAGAGTTCCAGTTTTGGAGTTCAATACTAGTGCAATGTCTTATTGCAAAGAGATTGATTGCAATGTCTTCCCGCAGAAGAAGCCACCTGAGGGAGAACAGAGCAAGTAAAATTAGTGGACATTCTACCAAAGAAAGATAATAAATTATTTCTTTATAGTCTAGTGCTTTTTGGCTCAATGTTTTTTCATTGAAAATTTATCAATTCCTATCCCTGTGTGTACCCCCCGCTCCATTGAACACAGACCCATTCTGATCTAAATGGACGGTTCTCGATGCCTTTACTCATAAGCAAATGCAACTGGTTGATGACAGTAGTTTAATGCTGATCTTTTGATTGACTGTTTATGATCATTAAAGAACACCAGTTTGTTACTTTGAATGATGTCTTGAAATGGATAAAGTTCTTTTACTTCATGGTAGTTAAATCTGTCCTAAATCTAATCCTGAGTTTTCTTCAAGGTATGTTCTTTATGTAAAAATCATTGCTTTTAAGTACGCTCCTCACATGGTTGTTTTTAAATTTTGCAGGCGATACCAGAAATTGCAGAAGATCATGAAGCCTTGGTAAGAATATATGATCCATGGATATTGATGATTTAACCCTTCCTACTTTCCTGCGTAATTGAACCCTGGCCTGTGACTGATTGTAGAACTATGCATCTAGTATTTTGAATAAGTGATTTCTTACTGTTTTTGTTTTCTGTTTGATGTTCTTTTATAAACAGCTTCTTCAAAAATGTATTTTCCCCCCTTTTTTGCTTTGGAGTAGAAGGAGTATTTTATGTATATAACCACTAAGTGATGCTATAACCACAGAAAGATTGCTACCCTCCTTCTGGAGCAATGCTAAGCTTAATTTTATGTATTACTTTAAACAAAACTTTCTTTTTTGTGGGCTGTGTGATGTTCAAAGTCAAAAGTCTTTGATTTTCTTCAATGGCTCAGAAAGAGAAAGGATTCACATTTTAAAAAGTATCCAGGATTGAAGGATGCAATGAAAATTATTTACTTTGAGTCTGAGACAGTGCTCAATCATCTACCTATGAAGTGAATTGGATAATTGTGTCTGAAGATAGGAAACTCCTTTCTTAGAGTTTTCCGTTCTAAGTTTCTCTCTTAACCATTAAACAGGGTGAGTCCAAATATGGTCTAACAAACTCTTTGAAGTAAGCTGGACAGATTTTCATGGTGCCAAGCCATTAAGCAGATAATGTCAGTTTGAGAAGGAACACTGACCAGCATCTCAAAGGTGAACCTTATTTTGTAAGCTCTCAGAGAAAATCCTCATCACCTTCAATGTACTATAGTATTATGCTGGTCTCAAATCTTTCATCTTCTTCTACCCCTCACACACAGAAAAGTATGAGTTGCAGGAACTCTTCTGTTTATTAAATTCTAATAAAATAGAAAGCAATATTGAGCTTCTAGGGTAAAGCTTCTTAAATTTCATTTTGATATATTTAATACAGTAGAAGCACTTAATGGTAATGGCAGCAGAAGCCACTTTTTATGAGACTTTATCCTGGGCATTGTCTCAGTGTTTACACTCATTACTCCAAATCCACACTTATATTTAACATACAAGCTTGGTATTTCCTTGGTGCAGAAGTTAAAATCAGCTGGAAGAGCTGGGATTCAAACTTACTTTCTCCCCATCTACTTAATAGAATTTGCAAATATGGAGGAATTTGGGGCCCTGAAGCCAAAATAATTTCTTTGAAATTTATTAGCCAGTAGTTTTAATCTTTTGGTGTGTAGATATGCTGGACAGTTTGTAGTTCATGATTTTTATTGATTAATCATAGACAGAAATCAGTAGTCAAGGCTCTGGTTCTGATAATGGCAGAGTGGCACAATCAGACTAACACAGATAGCAGTTATGAAATCCGGACAAAATATGATAAACAAAACATCTAAAACCAGCTATATGAAGGCACTGGATAGCAACCCAAAACAGGCAGAAGGTAGAGGGAAGTTAACCCTTGAGAGACCAGATGGGTCTTTGATGGGATTTCTGTGTTTGAAGCTTTTTCCCTGAGAACACCTACTTATCCAGGCAGCATGGGGTGGCAGAAAGCCTCAGTCTTAGTAAGTTACTAAGAAGATATACTTTGGGACTGCAGAGCAGCTAATTAGAGGGAATCTATGAAAGAAGAGAAGCTCAGAGAGTGGGAGACTCCACATCCACATATAAACCCTGTCCCAGTTCACTGCTGATCATTGAAGCGTGAATGCACACTTTAATGGTAAAAACAGCAACTGGAAACTAAAAGATTTGAGCAAAGATGTCAGCTGTCACTCACTGCAGAGTTTAGACTTTTACTTCCTGCTAGAACAAAAATCATCACTCTTCAGAGGAAAAAGACTGAATTCTGAATATTGACAGTGTTTTGTTCACAATGTCCAGTATATGATAAAAATTTACTAGGTATGTAAGGAAATAGGAAGAGATGACCTACAGTTAAGAAAAAATGTAGGTAGTAAAAACTGACACTGAGATGACCCAGATGTTGGAATTAGCAGATGAAGGTTTTTACAAAACTTTTGTAAATATGTTAAAAACTAAAGAAAAGTGTGAGTGTAATGAAGGCACACATGGGGAGTCTTAATAGAGAAATTGAAACCATAAAAATAACCAGATGTCAGTTATAAAGTTGAAAAGCACAGTAAAGTGAAAATTTTACTGTATGAGGTTGAAGATACCAGAAGAAGAGACAGTGGCCTTGGAGATATATCAGTGTAAGTTACCCAATCTGAAAAGTAGGTAAAATGAATAATGAGTACTTGACCTGTGAGATAATAAGTGATCTGAAATACATTTAATTGGAGTCCCAAAAGGAGAGGAAAAAGAATGGGGAAGACAAATATTTGAGGAAATAATTACAGAAGAAAATAACGATGGAGATATATGAAGCAAGTTCTTCAGAGTGGTGAGACATGATACTAGATAGGTATTCAGATCTGTAGGAAAATATGAAGAACAACAGAAACAGTAAATATGTGGGTAACATAAAAAGACGAAATATAATTTTACTTTCCTTTAAATTTCTTTAAAAGGCTATAACTATAGAAAGCAAAAATTATAATACTGTTTGGTAGGGTTTATGACATATGTAGATGCAATATGTGTGACAATGAGAGCACAAAGGATGGAGGTATAAGAGAAACTACACTACAGCAAGCTTCCTAATGTGTAATCTTCCCTTTAAGTAGACATTAGTATATTAATGGTGCACATTGTAATCCACAGAGTCACAACTAAAAACAGTGCAAGGAAGCATAGGGCAAAATACAAAGGAGGAATTAAATCAGACTCCTAAAAAATTTTTTGATTAATTCAAAAGAAGGCAAGAAAAGAGAAGTAGAATAAAATATAGTTGAGACAAATAGAAAACGAATAAGTTGGTTGATTTCAATCTAATCATATCAATACATTACATGTAAATAGACTAAGCAGCCCAATGAAAAGGTTTAGATTGTCATATGAAATTTTTTAAAAAGCATGGCCCAGCTCTATGCTGTTTATAAGAGATGTACTATAAAGACAAGGGCACATGTACGTTGAAAATAAAAGGATGGAAAAACATATACCATGCAAATGCTAATAATAACAAAACAATGGTTTTATTAATATCAGGAAAGATAAGACTTGGAAGCAATATATTATCAGAGTTAAAGAAAGGTAACTAGTAATAAAAATGGTCACCTCATTACGATTTAATCCTCCTTTGTATTTTAAATGTGTATGCTCATTTAAAATTATTACACATGGGTATAATAAGGTTTTAAAATACATGAAGCAAAAACGGACTACTAAAGAGAAAAAGAGGCAAACCCATTAGCATAGCTGAAGGTTTTAAAACCAGTCTTTCCTAACTGGTATGAAAACAGCCTAGGCAAAATAATAAGGATATAGATGATTTGATCAACACTATCAAAGGTCTTGCCTTAATTGTCATTTATAAAGCATCAGACTCAACAACAGCAGAATATGCATTATTTTCAAATGCACATGGAATGTTCACAAGATAGTCCATAGTAAGGCTGAAGAATTTTCAAATGATTAAAATTACACAGATTATGTTCTTTGATCACAAGGAAATTAAATTAGAAGTCAGTAACAATAAAATAGCCGAAAAGCCTCAGATGTTTGGAAATTAGAAAACACTCTTTCATACTATCCAAGAGTCAAGGAATAACCCAGTTGAAATTATGAAATATTCAGTAATGAATTTCATTACTACTCAGTAATGAAAATACAATATACCCAAATTTGTGAATGCAGCTCAAGCTGTGTTTAGAGGGAAATTTTTAGCTTTAAATATCTATGTTGAAAAGGAAAGATGGTTTATTAAAAAAATCAGTGGTCTAAGTTTCTACTTAAGAAGCTTTAAAAATGTGAAGTAAGTAGAAAAAAAAGAATAATAATACCAATCAATGAAATAGAAAAGAGACAAATAATAGAGAAAATTAAAGCCAAATATTTATTAGGGGAAAAAAAAAAGAGAAATCCCGTATCAACACCAGGGATAAAAGAGGGAATATCACTACAAATCATACTGACATTAAAAATAAAATAAAGGAATATTGCAAATAATTTTACGTTAATACATTTAACATTTTAGCACTTGGGGAGGCCAAGGCAGGTGGATCACTTGAGCCCAGCAGTTCAAGACCAGCCTGGGTAACGTGGCAAAAACCTATCTCTACAACAAAATTCAAAAATCAGCTGGGTGTGATGGCTTGTGCCTGTAGTCCCAGCTTATCGGTAGGCTGAGGGGGGATTGCTTGAGCTAGGGAGACGGAGGTTGCAGTGAGCCAAGATGATGCCACTGCACTTCAGCCTGGGCAACAGAGCGAGATTCTATCTTTAAAAAAAAAAAAAGAAAGAAAGAAAATTTAGGATGAAATAGACAAATGCCATGGAAAACAGATTTACCAAATGTGTTAGCCATGGAAATGCATGGCTTTGATTTCCTTTCAGGAAAGAACTTGCCAAGAAGGGTGCAATTAGCTGATAGTTTTCAGTTATCACACATTCCAGATTCATGGCATTCCAGATTCATGGCAGCTTTCAGTATTCTCCCAAGGCAGTCTTTAGTTATTGAACATGGTGGGGATACCAGAGCCTGGTCATTTCTACCCATTATGGGATTTCTCTAAGAGGCAGTGTTTGTTCTACAGCATCCCACTGAGTTGGCTAAGACGTTTTCAGATCTGCATTTGCTTCCTCTTCCCCTTCCTTTCCCAGGCGTCAGATCTGTTTCATGGTCCCAAGGCTTTCTATACCCAATCCTGCTCTCTGCCTGCTTTGTCTTCCACGGGCATTGCCCAAACTCCCACTCAATCTCTGTTCTCATAGCTCAATCTCAGCATCTGCTTCCCAGAGGACTAAAACTGACAAATCAAAACTGACTCATGATGAAATAGAAAATTTGGACGCCCATAGTTATTAAAAAATTGAAATTGGCCAGGCGTGGTGGCTCATGCCTGTAATTCCAGCACTTTGGGAGGCCGAGGCAGGTGGATCATGAGGTCAGGGGTTCAAGACCAGCCTGGCCAAGATGGTGAAACCCTGTCTCTACTAAAAATACAAAAAAATTACCCATACGTGATGGCAGGCATCTGTAATCCCAGCTACTTGAGAGGCTGAGGCAGAGAATTGCTTGAATCCGGGAGACAGAGGTTGCAGTGGGCCAATATTGTGCCACTGCACTCCAGCCTGGGCGACAGAGCGAGACTATCTCGGAAAAAAAATTGAAATCATTTCTCGAAAACTTTCATACAACAATAACTGGTTACACTGGCGAATTCTATATTATATAGTGTAGAAGAAATGCCAAATCTAAACACATGCTTTCAGAAAATAGAGGAGAGGGACCAGTACTCATTATTTTATGATACCAGTATCACTCTGATACCGAAACTTGGCAAAGGCAATACAGGAAATAAAAATTATAGACCAGATGCAAAAATCCCCAGAGGCATATTAATAAATATAATCAAGCAATATATTAAAGGGATAATACCTTGTGACCAATAAGGGCTTATCTCAGAAATAGTTTAACATTTGAAAATCAATCAAGCAGCTCAGTGTTTTATGAAATAAAGGAGAAAACCTAAAGAGAAAAATCATCTTAATGGAGAGAGAGCATTTCATAAAATCTAATGTCTATTAATAATAATTCTCAGCAAGTTAAGAATAGAGGGAACTTCCTCATCTTGATAAAGTCATCTACAAGAACCCCATCATACTTAATGTTGAAAGACTGAATGTTTTCTACCCTACATAAGGCAAATATGTTTGTTTTCTGCAGTTCTGTTCAACCTTGTGTAGGAGTTCTTAGCTATTGCAATAAGTCGATAAACAAACTTAAAAGCGTAATATAAGAAAGGAAGATGTAAAACCATCTCTATTCATAGAAAACATGATTATTTAGAAAATTCTTAGGAATCTACAAAGAAACTGCTAGATATAATTGAATTTAGCAAGGTTTCAGGATACAATGTCAATATATAAAAATGAATGTATTTTTATATGTTAACAGCAACCATTGGAAAATGACATTTTAAAATTTTCACTTATAAAGTGTCAAAATCATGATTTATTTGTGGAAATAGATCTTAAGTTATTTTTAGGGATAAATTTATCGATAGTCATACAATATCTATTTATTTGCTAAAAATAAATGAGAGAAAATAAAGAAGATCTAAACAAGTGGAGGGATAGATTTCATGGGTTGGAAGATACAATATTATTAGATGGCAGTTCTTTTCTGACATCCTTTGGCAGGGACACAGAGCCAAAGCATATCATCTTCAAACTATAGCTTCAGTGCTATATCAGTTATTTTTAAAAAGAATTACAAGTCAATCCTAAAAACCAATGGTAATGCATGGGACCTAGAATAGCCAAAATGATCAACAATAAAGTTGAAGAGTGTCGTTGACTGATTTCAATACTTACTATAAGGTTAGCTGTCAAGATGGTCTGATACTGGTATAAGGGGGTAAACAGATCAATGTAGTAGAATAGAGTCCATAATCAACCTGCACTGAAATTTTTAACAAAGGAGCTAGAAGAATGTTTGCTGACATAAAGTCATGCTTTCTGAAGGTAAGTCATGCTTTCTAAAGGATGACTTATAAATCCATACCTTTAAATGTGTATACATTTTACTTCCTCAAGGAGGAAAACAGATGGAAAACCTCAGAGGGCAGGGCAGAACTATGGCCATTAACCTCGACAATTAATGATCTATTGAGTACAATTTGTTATAGCTTTAAAAGTGACCCTTATTTTCATCTTTTTTCAAATTCTATATTGGGGCCGGGCTTGGTGGCCCACGCCTATAATCCCAGCACTTTGGGAGGCTGAGGCGGGTAGATCACTTGAGGTTAGGAGTTTGAGACTAGCCTGGACAACATGGCGAAACTCCATCTCTACTAAAAATACAAAAATTAGCTGGGCGTGGTGGTGTGCACCTGTAATCCCAGCTACTTGGGAGGCTGAGGCAGGAGAATCGCTTCAATCTGGGAGGTGGAGGTTGCAAAGAGCTGAGATCGCACTATTGCAATCCAGCCTGGGCAAAAGAGTAAGACTGTGTCTCAAAAAAACTAAATAAATAAAAATAAAAAAAATTCTATTGGGCTTACCACTCTATGGAAACATTTGGAAGCACTATTCTTTTATAAAATTAGTAGCAGAAATTTACATGCTTGTTCTGAGATTGGCTGAATTTTGTTGGAATGAAGATGGTGTCTACTAAGTTGATGAGAAACATTTATTTGAATCATTCCAGCACACATGGTGTGTTGGCTGTGACAGTGGCTTTCCACCAGCATGTAAAATTTGCAGTTGACTTAATTTGTGGCTGTCAGTACTGCACAATCTTTAGCCTAACACTTACAAAATACAAATAATCCAAACAAATAAAAATGTTCCCGGATATGCCATGTGATTGCTTTTTATCTGTAATTCTTTTAGCCTTGACTCTCTGTACCCAGCACTGATTTCAGAGGCAGAACTTGCCCTCTGCTTTCCCTGTTTGGAGCCTGAATTACTCCTCTAGGAGTGGAAATAAACACCTATGTCAAGGTTCAGTAAGAGCTTTTATAGCCACCTCACTTGAAAGAGGTGATTGAATCCCTTGATTTGGAATGTAATAAAATTTTAGCATGGCCATCATTTCTTTGCGACTGAGAGTTTGAAGTTGAATTTGGAAAAAGTTATTTCGTATGGGAACTTACTATGTCACCCAGCAACCAGTCCTAATGAATTATATATGTTATATACAGAATATGTATGTAATACAGAATATTATGCAATATGTATATATTATATACCTATGTGTATTTTACATAAATATTAGATACTAGTAATATGTAAAATAGGTCCTATTATATATTCCTATCTGTCTCTCCCTATCTGTCATGTCATTAGATAGACCAGGAGACCTTCCTCTGAGTACCTTGACTGGTGTATGCTGTGAAAAAGCTTTACTCTCACTTACCAATCATTCCTACTAATGGATACTTAAGAAGCACAGATAGCTCTATTTGCAGTCTCAGAAATGGTGCTCCACCTTCTTAACAGCCATAGAGATTGAAATCTTGACTCCCAAACAAGCGTGCGGATGTGGAAACCAAATGATACCCTTTTTCCTTCTCTTCAGCCTTTTTTCCCTTACCCTTTTTCCTTCTCTTCTGCCTTTTTTCCCCAAAGTCCTTGCAGTCTGTTCTGTCTGAGGAGTCTGTAGACAGCTCTGGAGTGTATTTTTGGAACAATTGACTGTACCAGATGTTACTAAGATCATTTGGATTAGGGTTCTGTTGAGCAGGTAGCTAGGGAGCAGAGTCATGTTGCTTTCATATATTAGAGGACATAAATATACTTTATCTTTTGCTTTTAAAGGATCTACTAAAGACTAATGTCATCTAGTTTCCTCATCTTATCTGAGTGCTATCTAGCTAATGGGGGTGCAGAGAAGAGGTTTTTTGTTGTTGTTGTTAGTGTTCTTTTTTCTTCGAGACACAGTCACTCTGTCGCCCAGGCTGGAGTGCAATGGCATAATCTTGGCTCACTGCAGCCTCCGCCTCCTGGGTTCAGCCTTCCAAGAAGAGTAGCTGGGACTACAGGTGCCTGCCACCATGACCGGCTAATTTTTGTATTTTTAGCGGAGACAGGGTTTCACCATGTTGGCCAGGCTGCTCTCGAACTCCTGACCTCAGGTGATCCGCCTGCCTCAGCCTCCCAGAGTGCTGGGATTACAGGCATGAGCCACGGCACCAGGCCAAGACTTTGATTCAATAGTGTGTGTGTTTCTCTGCCACTGCCTGTTCCATTGCCTGTGCTGCTGTTGATGTCACTGAGGCAGGTTTTTTGCCTTGTAGAGATGCTGTGAATGCTGTCCTCCCGTGGCGTGTATAGGGGATTTTTTTTTTTTTTTTTTTTTAACATTTGAGGTCTTTTAGTATGCTAGGTGTGACCAGATGTCCACTATTAGTTATCATTTGGTTCTTGTTTTTCTTCTTTTTAAGTAAATAAAATAAATGAGCTAATATTGCTTACTGCTAATGCTATATGTTACTATGTAATAATGTTTTCACAGTAATACTAATGCCTACCCAGTCTGTTAATAAATCTTACTAATTGCTTTTATTTCCTGGCTCTTATTTTCCTGAGGCAATCTTTTTACTTTCTTTTCTGTGTGTTTTTTTTTTTTTTTTTTCCTTTTGCAGTCGGATATTTGGATTTTCATGTGACCCATTGTCTGTAGAAAGAGTCATTCTGGAATTTTTATTTAACCTTTCTCACTACTCTCTTCAGCTCAGTATTCCACCTGTCTTTGTAATGTTCTGTTCTGTTCTTCAAATAAGTTTGTGTTGTCTGGTTTGGAATTTCTTTTTGAGGCATGATCCTTTGATGCCACCTAGGGGGCACCTGTAAGATCGAGGTTGCCCCGTGCAGCTCTGAAAAGCCAGAGGTATTAGCTGCTTTTCCATCTGGTCTGAATGGTTTGGCTTTCCTTGCATTGCTGTTTTTGCTTTCATTTTCTAGTTCTAAGAACAGAGAATCCTTAACACAAGGTGAAATATTTGAAAATCTTGTGCTTCATTTACCTTTTAAAAATTTCACTTTTGCATAGTGAGAATGTAGTAACACTCACACGCTACTTACTATTCACTGCACAGCATTTGGAGGCCTTTAAGCATGTTTGCTTGTTTTCATTTCTCCAAAAATCTGTGAGCTAGGTGTGACTACCACTGCCATCATCATCCCCATTTTTAATAAATAAGGAAACAGAAGCATGGGATGGTGCATAACTTGCCTACTTAGGGCTGGAGGGAGAACCCCTGTTGTCTGACTCCAGAAACTACCTGCTTAGCCGTTTTCGTTTAGCTGGTTGCATCCCCTCTGTTTTCCCTGGTCTCCGGCAGCTTTGGATCTTTGTCTTTCCCTGAGAACCACTTCCCCTTTTATAGGTTCCGTTTAGCATGACGTCTTCTGTGGTGGTGCAGAATTTCAAAGGTTGTTTTTGAGGCTGGGCCGAATAGAACAGTAGAAAGAAGGGAAATTGAGAAGCTGTTTCGAAAGAAATGTTACCTGTTTTCTATGCTACTAGTTGGAAATAAGTGGGAAGGTTCACTCTAAATATGTTAGGAGACTTTGTAGGGTATCGATAATGGTATGCATGAGCCTACAAATGAAAAATCTATATAACCAACTTTATTTTTTAGAAAATTGAGCCTAGGAGTCAGTGCTGTTGTGTAATACATTGTGCAGATCTTGATTGGCATAATTCATTGTACTCAAAGAAAGAGTATTTATCATAAAGGTGTTAATATTTATGAAGATGATAATTTACAATAAAGGTGAATATCTGTAAAAGATTCTGTGCATCTAAGTCTCTACTAAAGTGTTGTTTTGAAAGCTCTAGAAACCAGGGTATTGTCTAATAAGAGTCCTAGGTGGAACTGCATTTGTCTGAGCCTAATCTCTGTTTGGATTTTCAAATCACATATTAGACCCACCTTATGGCCTGCTGAATCTCAGCAAGTCTTTGTCAGCAAACCCATTATGTGGAGTGATTATCTCCATTGATATGCCAGAAAAGTTATTAACTAAAGACGAAATGCTGGCCAACATCAAAATGAGTATGTTTACTTGCATATATGTTTGTGTCTGTGTGTCCACACAGGAATGTATAGACCACTTTAAAAAAAAAAAGTACTAATTCTCTTAATAGAAGTATTTTTAATTTTCTCTTTTGATGTGTTTGGGTAATAAAGGAAGCACATTGCCCTCCCTAAGCGACTCCAAATTTCATTAGCCAAGAAGCTTTTCTTTAAGTCATCATTTACCAAGTATCTATATACTACATGCTTTATTAAGTAAGTAGCTCTGTGGCTAAATAGATATCACCACCCAGTTTTTCAGCTGAAGAAATAGAGGCTCAGACAGGGTCAGTGAATTGCCCAGAACAACATAGCTCACCAGAGGAAGAGTTGGTGTGAGCCCAGGTCTGTTGGATGCTGAAGCCCTGGTTGACCTCAGCAAGGCCATCCTGCCCCTTCTTGTCACCCATGTTAGTGAGAAAGTCACCTGTGGTCCTGCTGTTTATCTCTTGATCTTTTAAAATTCTGCCTGTATTCACTTCCCCAGAACTTTCTTGCTTCAGTGTCTTTGCTCACCTTTGGGGTTCTTGACTCTTGTGCCTCCCTGTCTTTTTCAGCTTTGGAGACATGCTGTCCTTCACCCTGACGGCCTTCGTTGAGCTGATGGACCATGGCATAGTGTCCTGGGATACATTTTCGGTGGCATTCATTAAGAAGGTAAGGCGGACTCTGCCTCTTTAGGCTTTCCTTGCTGTCTTCTTTCATAGCTATTTTTCTCTGCTGTGAGGATATTTCATAAATGTCTTTCGTTTAGTTCTTTTATATATGAAAATGGGTATGATTTTTTAAATAATATTATGTATGTGGGTGTCAGGAAACCCAAATTCTATATAAAAATGATTGTAAGAGAATATAAGGGATAGCATGTACACAGCAATAGCTCAGGCCAAATCAGTGTGTCACACTGTTAATAACTGCACAAGTGTCTGTTGATTCCCCGTGTGTGACTCTGTTGGTTTCAAGTCCTAAACAGAGTTCCTACTATTGTCCTTCTTGAGCCTTTTATCCCCAGCCTGCTGTCCAGGGAAAAGGAAAGGGGCAAAGTATACCAATGATCTGCACACCTAGGTTTGAAGCAAGGATGTATGAAAAGGAGGGCTACCTGAATCCATGTGTCTTAAGCAGAATGAGTCTGTTTACTTGTAATCATGGTGCAATGAATATCTCAGACATCACCCAGTTCTACCAATTCTTCCTTTTGGAAGAAGCAAATGAAGATGGACCTGGTGCAGGGAGAGGGTGCAGAAGAGCCCCACCACTCCTTGCAATTGAAGTATAGCACATTTGCAACTCTGTTTCCATTCTTCTGACTAAAAATAAACAGTCTTGATCTTGTTACTCTCAAATGTAGATTAAATCATGGACAATTATCATTTATTGATTTATTTTTTCCTTTCTTTGTATTTGCAAAATGGTTTATAAATTCATTGGCATATCTCCTCCCTACTGTTGTATTAGTAATAAAGAGATGTTTGGAATTCATAACTTTATTTCATAAGTATCAGTTACTAGCAAGAGAATTTCAGTGAATCTGTGCAAGCCAGAAAATCAGAGCAAAATCCGGTAAGAGTCACTTGAAGTTTTTAAGCCTTTTATTTTAAACTAATGGTAGACTTAAAGAAAAGTTGCAATAAATTGGACTTTGGGAGGCCAACACAGGTGGATCATTTGAGGTCAGGAGTTCAAGACCAGCCTGGCCAACATGGTGAAACCTCGTTTCTATGAAAACTACAAAAATTAGCCAGGCATGGTGGCACTGTAATCCCAGCTACTCAGGAGGCTGAGGTAGGAGAATCACTTGAGCCTGGGAGGCAGAGGTTGCAGTGAGCCAACATTGTACCACCGCACTCCAGTCTGGGTGACAGAGTGAGACCCTGTCTCAAAAAGAAAAAAAAAATTAGTACGGAATGTTCCTATAAGCCCTTCATCCAGCCTCCCCTAAAGTTAACATTTTGCATAATGACAGTACGGTTGTCAAAATTAATAAATAAGCTGTAGTGCAATGCTGGCATTTGATTTCACCTGTTTTTCTATGAATGCCTTTCTCTGGTTAAGGATCTGATCCAAGATCCCACATTGAATTGGGTTGTCATGCCTCTTTAGTTTCCCCGAGTCTGTGACGGTCCCTCAGCTTCTTTGTTTGTCATTTGTGGCTTTGACATTTTTGAAAGGTACCAGTCAGTTATTTTGTAGAAAGTTCCTCAATTTGGGTTTGTCTGATATTTCCCTCATGGTTCAATTAAAGAGGGTTATGCATTTTTGGCAAGAATGCTACAGAAGTTATGGTGCATCCTTCTCAGTGCGTCCTTTCATGGGCACATGATGTCACTGTCCTCTGACTGGTGATGTTACCCTGGATTACATGGTTAGGTGACATCTGTTGGATCTCCCCACTGTAAATGTGCTGCTTTTTTTTTTGGAAATTAATCATTATCTTAGGGGAGATGCTGCCTTGAATCAAAGGGCATGGGATGGCCCTAATCTGTTGAATGAGGGGGGTAGGATCAGAGGGCCCACAGATGTCATGCCTACACTATGTTTTATGTTCATTTAAGACCAGAGCTGATGGAAACCCAGGGCCTTGTTGACACATCTCAGAATCAACTCTCTTTCGTTATGTAAATCCATAAAGCCAAAGGGGATGAGCAAAAGGAACCCTGTAGAAAATGCACAGAAAAGGAAGAGGCCCCTTTTTGCCTGTATTTGTCAGTGGTATGAATTGCTATAAAGGAAAGGAACTGTTAGAATTGCCATTAAGAGTAATGCAAAAGCCGCAATTACCTTTGCACTAACCTAATAGCTAAAGAAGCCAAAGAAATCCCGATGTGTTATGAAGTACCTTCCTGCCACCTTTGGTGGTAGCAGGGAACGTAAGCATTAGATTATGAGAGGAGAAAATAAATTGCACTATTTTGCCTCTCTAAGATCAGTTCTAGAGAAGCAGTTCCAAATCTGAAGATGTGGAAGTATCATTGATTTTTTAATACTTAACAAACATTTTAACATTTTGAATTTACAGCAGGCTTTCTTTTCTACCTCCAGAGTGCCTGGCTTGTCTGTTATGAGAGCCTCTTTTGCTATAGAATGTAACAACAATGTTGTACTGAATGTGAATTCCTTGAAATTATGTTGTGCTTTCACCAACATTAGCTCTTTTGATTCCACACAGCAATCCTTTCCAGAACAGAACAGATAGTCTTGTTATTTCTGGTTAGGAGGCAGGGATGCAGTGGCTTGCCGAGGTTGAATGAGGTCACATAGTGAGTGGGCGTCCTTGGTCACATGGTCAGAGTGCTTCTCCTCATCATCATGCACCTGTGCTTTCCAAGTGGTAGAAGGCATAGTTCCCGGAGCCTCGCTTAACCAGCCTGTCTCTTACATATTCCTCCATGACCTTACTGCTAGAGTTAAGTGATTTCTTCTGCTCTCTATTCCCCTGGGATCTCCTGAATGCCCCTGTTCCAGCACTTGTCACATTTCGGTGCATTTTTTGTTCGTTTGACAGTCTTTCCCAATAGAGTATTACCTCGGGAAGGCAGAAACACGGCTTTCTTCATGACTTTATCCTCGGGGCCTGGCACAGAGTAAGGTCTTAATACATTTCTGTGAAATGAATGAATAAAATTTTCTTGGAAGCATTAAAAATACCCACAGAAATTGAAGAAGAGAAGGGAAAAAAGTACCATATTTAAATATATTTTAAGTAAAATTTCGGTTATGAGTGGAAAGGAATTAGAAAACTATGTTTCTTGTGAGCAGTGGCCAGAGAGAATGACAGTCATTTAGTTTTCTCACAACTTAAGAAAATATTTTTCATTCATTGAAATTAATTCAAAAATCATATTAAATGTAAGAAAGTAAAGACTGACAGTCTCAGTGGTTTAAATAAAAAAGTAAGTATTTTCAAAAAGCAACACATTTAATCTATTTCGTGTCCTCATTCCCAGTCATATTTTCTTTGCATTGCTACTTAGAGATGTGTTACATGAATCTGAAAAATAGTCATCAAAAAATTACTTACTTTTCTGTAAGGTTAACTTTTTTATTCATTAGCTGGACCAAATTCAGCACTTTGACAACCCAGGAATTGTATGCAGGCAACTGTCTTTTAAATGGAGCTTTATCTCAACAAAAATCGACTAGGAAATGGGCTGACAAAAGATGCCTATCTCTGTGGTCTAGAGTTGGCTTCCTATTAATGCCAAATTCATACCACTTTGGAGAAATATTTTTTTTCCCTGCCAGCTTCTGTCTCCTTCTCTATTACTTTATCTGTTTTGTTATATGTGAATCTAGATTCTGGTTTACAAATTTTGGCTGCAATAAATAGCATCATTTCATAAACAACTCTGAAACTTGGAATTCCTTGATACCAATATATAATGTTGTTGCTTTTTAAAGACTCTGCTACTTAGGGACAAAGTAAGAAAACACGGAGTAGAAAGAAAAGAAAAAAAAACTTTATATGTTATGAGTTGGTTTTTCCCTAGCCAATTATAATATCAGTGCCTTCTTTTGGAAGGAAGGTTTCACATAAATGCTCCAGAAAACCTTAGCTGTGCAGGAGAACCTGGCTCACCCCACAAATGTTTTCAGCACCTGGACAAACATCCCACCATATTGGTTTAAAGACCTGGTAATTTTTGCCTCTTAAAAATTTGAGAGATTTACAGGCCTCTACCTAGATAATTTTAAATACAGGAGTGGAGCTTCATGTTCCCCATGGTTGTTTTTTTTTTTTTGTTTTGCTTTTGAGACAGAGTCTCACTCTGTCACCCAGGCTGGAGTGCAGTGACGCAATCTCGGTTCACTGCAACCTCTACCTCCTGGGTTCACGCCATTCTCCTGCCTCAGCCTCCCGAGTAGCTGGGACTACAGGCGCCCGCCACCACGCTTGGCTATTTTTTTGTATTTTTAGTAGAAACGGGGTTTCACCATGTTAGCCAGGATGGTCTCGATCCTCTGACCTCGTGATCTACCCGCCTCAGCCTCCCAAAGTGCTGGGATTACAGGCGTGAGCCACTGTGTCGGCCTTCCATGGTTCTTTCAGTTTTTGATAACAGGAGAATTTTAAGATCTCATTCTAAGTGATTCTAAGAAGTATTTATTGGATTGTTGATTCATGCACTGTAATACCCCTTAGCTTGTTAAAAGTTACATAAATATTTCTCTTTTATTTAACTAAGGTTTTCAAATGAATGAGCAGTACAAGGAGCTAGTGTATATAAAATTACTGCTGATTGCTCTTACTTACTACTTCCTTATGATACGGGCCTACTTTTGAGAAGCTGGACTGTGGCTGGCTTGGGTTGGCTCACTTGTGTCATCCAGAAGTGCAGTGATGGAGTTGGGATAAATTGAAAGGCAGAGGGAATCATTATTACTCTTCTGTGGGATAAAGGAAATGAAAATTTAAATAGACATGAATAACCTCTAGCTATACGAAGATCTGTAGTTTTCAAACTGGACATACAGACATTTGTCCATTAACTGATTTATACATTCAGTTATAAGGAGTTGGTCTCAAGTTCCCTGGAGGACGATAGTTATTTCTTTCACTTGGATCAGCTCTGATGCCTTGGTTATTAATACACATTCAGTTAAAGTATTAGGTCATTTGAATACCTAGCTAAAACCAGTGACAAATAAGACAAAAGAAAGAAGTTAAGTTTCAGAAAACTATTAGCATGTACTTCAGACTTGTACATAGGACTCTAATGCATTGAGTGCTCCAGGTGTGTTACACAAAATGCTCATTACGTAACATGCTTTAGGATTGCTGAAATGGTTAGGTTCTTTATGTCAAGGAAGAAATGAATTACTAGAAAAATGAATTTTAAAGAATACTTTCATGAAAGTAAGGGATTCATTTCTTAGGAGAAAAATATGTAGAAATAACTAATGGAAATGGAATATGTATGTGGGATATAAATATGCCTAAATTAAAGCAAAGACAGCAGATTATTTTTGCCACCATTGAGCAAGCCCACTGGGAGCAGGGAAGAGTTAATGACTCATAGAGAACTTTAAAACCCATTATGAGAAGGTGTACTTCCTATCAGAAAACACTTGAGAGTAGGCTGGGTGCCGTGGCTCACACCTGTAATCCCAGCACTTTGGGAGGCCGAGGCAGGTGGATCACTTGAGGTCAGGAGTTTGAGATCAGCCTGACCAATCCGGTGAAACGCCGTCTCTACTAAAAATACAAAAATTAACTTGGTGTGGTGGTGCACACCTGTAATCCCAGCTACTCAAGAGGCTGAGGCGGGAGACTTGCTTGAACTGGAGAGGTGGAGGTTGCAGTGAACTGAGATCACACCACTGCACTCCAGCCTGGGCAACAGAGCAAGATTCCATCTCAAAAATAAATAAATAAATAAATAAATAAATAAATAAATAAATAAAAAGAAAGAAAACACGGAGAGTTCTGATTGAATATTTCAAGAAAGGAAATACTGTAAAAAGGATATTTATGGAAGTAGGGGAATAATTCAGGGGGTAAATTTCCATTTGATGGAAAACTTGAACATAAAAGAACATGCAGAAGACTGTGTTTTAGTAACCCAGCAATGAGTTAGACCACTGGGCCAGTGTTATGTATATACTATGTATCAAAACGGAGACCTGTCAGATGTATCCCAGAGATGTAAAATAGGGAGCTGGAAATATGAATCACTAATGATTATGGATTCTTAGAAAAGAGTGATAATTGGGAAGAGAGGAGTACGAAGACAATGAGATTGATATTCCCTCCATTTAATTTTTTGCTTTTTTGAAATATCCAAATGGTGGCATCCTTTTGGATGCCAAGAATAGGCCCTCAGTGTACTTCATGGTAAATGCCTTTTTATCTGTCCATAGAAGACTGTAAGGTCCTTGAAATTTGTTTGTTCTTTTCATCTTTGTATTTCCAGCTCTGTGGGACAGGGCAAGCCTATTGTATAGCACACAAGCAATGCATGTTACTGAAATGGAGCAATTATTGATGAGTAAATATTGGCTGAATGAAAAGAGTGCATGAAGATGGAGGTGGAGGGTGCTTGACAATATCAGCAACAGCTTCTCAGGCAGAAGCCTCCATGCAGCCTTAAGGCACATCCAAATTTAATAAATAGAGACAAGCAGGGGAGCCGGGAATGAGGAGAAAATTAGTTGCAAGAAAATCTGAAGTATTGTCAATGAATTTCTTTATGAGTTCTTCAGTTTCCTAATACCAGTGCCAAGAATTATGCCGAGAGCATGAAAAATGGTTTGGTGGGGTAAGGGAGGAGTCAGAGAATTTATTCTCTGTTTAGAAGATGTCTAAATTAAGCATTAAACCCTAAACACAGTGTAATAGTAATTGGATTTTTGTCAGAGAAAGATGGCCCTAGGGAAAGAAGGGTGGCCTTAGTATGGTAGATTTGGTGGATTGGAGCAGACTGTGAGGAGTAAGTCAAGGGCTTGCCAAGGATAGTAAACATGTTGGAGAAGTTTATTAGCCATGAAAAGAGCTGAAGCAGTCTTTTGAGAACCTTAAAATTTCCATACTCTTCCTGAAGTTTGTATTTTAAAATAAGAGCTTTTCAGAATGTAAAATCATAATGTCACTGCACTTCTTCACATTATTCATTTCCCACCTCTGAGATCCAGATGTAGCTGGGGTAGGCAGAGTGTTGCGATCTGCATATCCCACCCCTCCTTTCACCTGGACATCAGCGGACTAGGGACAATTCCGATGGTACCTGGGAATTGCCATGGTGCACTGTGCATTTATCATGTGCAAGGATGGAGAGGAGATGAGGCGAGTGGTCTCTGGGAAAGCAAAAAGGGAGAAATTAGTGTTGACGGGGAAACAGCAAGTGTTTACTTCTTGTGGAACCAAGTTATTTAGCTTTTAAGAAAGCCGTCATTATACTGATATAATAATGGTTTTTTATTGTTAGTTGTCAACAGACAGTAATAACTTTTAATGAGGCCTCTAAAATAAGACTTTTATGGTACCCGTGTGTTTGGATTACTGTGATCCATTATTCTAACCTCTATTTTTTATTTTCCTCTTACAATGTGATTTATTATGTTTGGGGATTTAGTGATTAATTCCTTAGAGAATCTAATTTGGAGCTTAAACTAGTATTTTAACTTTTAGTACTGCTCATTTAAATGATTTCCTGTTTGCTAAATTTAGGAGAGATGAAAAGAACTTATTTTAACCATCAGAAATTGGAAGAAACGGGTAACGAGTTTTTCATTTAAGAGAGTGGCCAATGACTGAGAAGTTGCCAGTTGAATTGTGTTGACAAGTGAGATTTGTGCGAGTCCCCTAAGAATGCAACAAGAACATGATAAGCATATAAAAGCCATGGATTGTGTGGATGAGGGAGGAGCCTGGGAATGCAAGAGGAATGGCAATTAACATATGTTGAAATTACCGTCCCAGAGAAACACAGGCATCCTTACAATATATGTGTTGAAATTGTCTGCCCCTAAAAGATGAAACTCAGGAGAATAGTCCTGGGAAATACAGAAAGAATAATCTTTGGAAGTATGTCTTTTTGAAAAAATTTGCTTATCAGTGAATTATAGAGATGTGATAAATCATGCTTTGTGATGATATCATGAATAATCCCTGGATCGATGGGTTTCTTGCTATTTGCTGTAATTCCAGGTCATCCTCAGTGCCTGGTGTTTCTTAAATGAGTTCCCGATTTGCTTCATTTGTTCCCTTCTCCACGTCTCTGCTCTACTTACCACGAGCAGTCAATTGTGTCCCACTTGGATTTTCAGATAGCAAGTTTTGTGAACAAGTCAGCCATAGACATCTCGATCCTGCAGCGGTCCTTGGCCATTTTGGAGTCGATGGTGCTCAATAGCCATGACCTCTACCAGAAAGTGGCGCAGGAGATCACCATCGGCCAGCTCATTCCACACCTGCAAGGGTAAGCATGCTGAGATGCTCTGGGGAGGAGAAATGCTTCAGGAAGATGGCCACGGTGATGCACTGGGAAACATTTTGTGTTTTTATAGTTTGGTTAAATGTATAGAAAAAAATCTCAATTTGGCATATAACCAAACCATGTGTCACACTGGAATGGCATGGTTACTTTCCCTTGGCCCCTGTCCCTCACTGAACTCCAGACTGGTTCTTGGCACTGCCTGTCCCCACACCTGGCCCTTGGTAAGCTCTCAATTTTAGTGGCTATTGGTAGATATTGGCAGAGTTTTACTTTTAAGAAGGTAAAACAGGATGATTTGTTCTCTTAATTTCTCTTTCCTAAACCATCTAAGTTAATGTTTTCTGTGATATAATGAGTATTTTCATAGTTAATTAGAAATGTAATGTTATGCCTTTTTGCTAGGAATTTTTAAAGGCAGGCTTCTTTCTTAGTTATGCTCAAGGTGATTCTAGTGAGTTGCTTCTTTTGTATTTTATAATAAAATAAAGGTTTTTTTTTTTTTTCTAGTGGCTTGAGCTATAAAATGGAAGTAAGATAGCTGCCTCTGCAGCCTGCAGTCTTTGAGGCATTTTTCCCCTTCTTTCCTCCCTTAGGTAACTAGGAAGGTTGTCTCTGATGATACCAACCTGAGGAGGACTCTATTGTACAGTGCTACTTTAGAAATTAAAGTATTTTGGGTTGCAGTGATAATAAACATTGTGAGCTCGCTTACATAGGAAAGGAGGTTATTGGAACAATACTGGGGTACCTTGTAGAATCCAGAAATGACATAAGTAGCTAAGCCTTGAGGAGGAGAGAAACCATAGCTTCCCTGGAGTCCTCAGCAGATGGCCTTTTCTCTAGAACTGTGGTTGGCACTACAATGACCCAACTCCCACTAACTCTTGCCCCTGGTCCAGTAGGTCGCAATTCTCAAGAGGAAACCCGATTGGCCCATTTGGGTTGGTGGTGCAGGGTGGGAATGGTTCTCTGAAATGTTAACTGTTATGTTTATAATATAAACTACCAAAGTAGATTATATTAGATATTTTTTTCATTTGGAGGTAGGAGGATGATCAGCATTTAAAATTTAAGTCACAGAAGCTGAGGATTGTGGTGGCCTCAGTGATTGTGATCTCAGAATCATAATTCTTCAAAATGATGAGAATGTAGGTAGCTTCTCTAGAAATAAGACCAGTTTCACATTTCCTTTGAGTGTGAGCTGTATTAATTTATATACTGTGTCTTTTCTGGGAATCTCAAAGGCACACATCTTCATCCCAAAGCACATTACCAAAGTGAAGAGTTTATTATTCTCCAAGTACTGTGCTAAGGATTTTATATGCATAATCTCATTTTATCTTCACAGCAATCCCATGAAATAAGTGTGTCTAACCCCACGTTGTAGATGAGGTAACTGTGCCTTGGGGGATACCCATGAACTTGTCCAAGGTCTCAGCCAGCCTGTGATGAACTGGGCTTTGCACCCTATCCTGGCCTGGTTCTAAGCTCCACTTCTGTCTCGCTGGCCTGATAAGTTATTCCTAAATGTAGCTCATAAGTCACTCTTTGTTTATGCCTTGAGTCCTCCTTATTTACTGTTTACCACATGCCTTACATTAGAGCTTTGTTTCATTTATTATTTCTGGTTGCTTTCCAGTGAAAATGAGATTTATAAACAAACACCCGTTCTTTTTGTTATTTAAATGTTTATATTTGGAAATAGAATTTTAGAATATGTAATAGAGCCACCCAATTAGCCCAAGAATGTAGAGACATCTGAAACTACTCCCTGCTATATTTCTTGTATCAGACAGAAAATTACACATATGTACACACACATATACATACATACATACATACATACAAACAACTATTACTAGTAGTACATCAATTACAACATCCCCTAGGTTTATGCTTTCAATCTGAATAAGAGAGAAGGCTGCCTGTATTTCTGGGCATTCTGCACTGACCAGTGTACTGTGAGCTGGTAATACTAGTTGTATATTTTCTGACTTGTGATGTTTGAAATGCATTCTCAGTGCTAAATGCATTTGCTAGGCCCTACGTTTGTCTCTCACTTGTTTTTGGGAGAGGAGGCTGATTTTGAGGCTTTTCAGGATTTGACCCAGGGCTAGTCTCTTCTAACTTTGTGTTCTGATTTTCTGAATTGTTCTGTATCTTTACAGGTCAGATCAAGAAATCCAAACCTATACTATTGCAGTGATTAATGCACTTTTCCTGAAGGCTCCTGATGACAGGAGGCAGGTAAGTTGCATTTCTTTAGTCTAACGGCTATGTCAGGGCTAGGAACTTTGTGTGCAGAGAACGCCCTCTCCTTCCATCCGGGGACTCATTGGGCCACTCTGCTGTCCTGGCCACATATGGACTCTCCACAGCAGCTATGTTCTGCTGCACAGCTGGCCCGCTGGGGTCCTTCCCAAATCCAGGGGCAAGTGGGTAGAGACGGTAAGCCCTTGACTGATGAGGGATGCTAGGAGTGTTCCAGCAATAGAGCCTTTTCATGAAATAAAATGCAACCTGGAAGACCAGATGTACAAAGGTGAAAACGTTGCTGCTGGGTGGAAGCGGAGTTAGGAGTCCCCGCGACCTTCTGTCGTTTCATGGGATGCTCACTAGGGTGAGGGAAGTACAGTCCTCGTTTTCTGGATCAGGAAAGGGAGACCCTGAGAGGCGCTACGTTTTTCCCACGGAGGGAGGCGATGGAAGGTGAGAGGACAGGAGGGATAATATGCAGATGGCTGCTCCTGGTGGAGATAACTGCATTCACATGTCAGAGGGGCTCCTTGCTTGGTGAGATTACTTATTTCTGTGTGTGGATGTGGCAGGGAAAATGGAGCCATCTCTTTCCTCTGTATAAAAAAAAAAAACAGGCGCAGTGGCTCACACCTGTAGTCCCAGCCCTTTGGAAAGCCAAGGTAGGCAGATATTTGAGGTCAGGAAGCTGAGACTAGCTTTGTCAATATGGCAAAACCCCATCTCTACTAAATATACAAAAGTTAGCCGGCCTGTTTTACAGCCATGATAGTACACACTGGTAATCCCAACTACTCGGTAGGCTGAGGCAGGAGAATCACTTGAACCCGGGAGGCAGAGGTTGCAGTGAGCTGACATCACACTACTGCACTCCAGCTTGGGCGACACAGCGAGACTATCTTTTAAAAAAAAAAAAAAAAAGGAAGGAACCCCTTAATGTACATAGATGGAACCTCTCATTTGATGGTGTCCTTTGTCTGTAGATCCTTTATTTCTTCACGAAGGAAAGGAGCATTACAGAGGGGACGTGAAAAAGTGGAATTTTGCCTTGTCTTAGAATGTAGCTCACACCTCAAAATCCATTCATGGTTTTTCAATCAATGTGTCCTGTAATATGTTACCCTGGTCACAGTTTCCTTCCTTAAAAAAAGTAGGTGGAAATATGAGCTCGTTTCACCCACTTAGAAACTATGCTGAGGGTCTTGATGGCAGTTGCCAGTGAGTTCATTTAGAAGAAATTAGAAAGCGAACCTGCTACTGAATGCCATGACAAGAATTTTTGGATTTTATTTTACTTTTTCATTGCCAAGGATTTTAAACCTCAGTGACTAAACATGACAGCTTCTGGTTTGTTTTCCATTTAGAATTTCTTACTTATCCCCAGGGGGGCTGTGTTTGCACAAGGAGTGGTGTCACTTAATAGTTTCCTGGATGTTTGATTTGGTGTTCGCTGGAACTAGGTGGAGGTGCCTGCCCTCCACAAGCCTGTGGTGGGGGCGCTCTTCCCCTGGCTGGATTTTTAGGAGGGGCTTTGCAGATCTGAGGTGAAATCATGGATAGGGCTGCTTCTGTGATATTTTAGTCTAAATACCGAACTCATGGTAACTCCCAAGCAGCCCGGAAGTTGTCTGGAAGCTCTCACTGTGTATATCCACAAGCTTGACGTGGGCATTGGAGGAACTGGGTGCTTCTGCTGGCCAGACCAGGGACTTCTGGCCCAGCCACATGGTAGCTGAGTGTAGCGTGTGGGGTCAGGAAGGCTGCATTCTGATCTCAACTCTTGGAAGTTTCCTTTCCTTTCTCCATCTGTGAAAGAAGAAGATGGATTAGAAGAGGTGAAAGTTCATGCCCACTCAAAAGGCCATTTCACTTGGATCTCTGAATCTAGACGTGAATAAAATGCATACTGTATCTTATTTTATACCAAGCACTACTGTTCACTTGTTAAATTGGACTCTCATGACCATGGACAAATAGGGAATTTCAGGACATTGCTGATAATGGTAATATAATGGAATGTCGACATAAGATTAGGTTTGGATTTTGTGAACCAAGTCTTTCTTTGAAAACTATGCAACATAAGACTGAGAGGAAACAGTTTAGCTATATATTATTCTAATAAACTACCGCAAAGAGTAATAAACCACCTCAAAGTGTAGTCTAATAACCTTAAACCATTTAAGAAAAGATTCCAACTAAGAAAGACTGTATATAATTCAGCAGAAATTTATGAAGTATTATATGACTCAATCAAGCTCTAAAAATAGCTACAACGTATTTAATTGACTTGCCCATGGAAAGGTGATGTGGACTTCATAAACTATAAACTCTTGAAATTAGGAGTGTTATTAATCAAAGTAAAGGGAGTATCATGATTTTTAAATTTAAAAAAAATTCAGTAAGTAGCGAGATAGCTCTAAAAAGGGATTTCAGGTTCATAATGAAGAAAAGTTTGTTGGATATTATTTTCTGAAGGTCAGTAGAGGCCTGTAAAGCAGAAGACTGAGCTAACTGGTAATATCACGTAGGTTGCTGTGGATTTATATTAACAGCTGAGCGTGTACACCTTAGTCTGGGCTCTATGTTCTAAGTTTCAGCTGGTCTGAATTTGACGTTGACATTGCTGGCATATGTTCTGAAAAATTAAAAGTTCTGAATTTTTGGCAAATAGAAAAATTGACCAAAGTCAGCCATCAATGATAATATTATTGAGAGTCTGGCATGTGCCAGGCAGTGCTCAGTATTTTATATTACATTATTTCATTTTATTCTCATATTCAGAGAAAGCCACATTATTTCTGTTTTATAAGTAAGGAAATTGAGACTCAAAGGGAGTAAAGAACTTGACCAGGTTACTGAGCGGGTAAGAATCAGAGTTTGAGTCCCAACCTTATCCCTGCTTTTACCTGCAAAGCATCCCATCCAACGCCTGTCAAAGAGATGTCACTCACAGAATTCCCCTGTGTTTGCCAAGTAAACAGCTCCCCGAAGCCTGGATAACACCAAGCCCATTTTCTCACTCCGATTAGATTGAAATGTAATCTAAACATGTATTTACTGGATTTGCAGGAGCACTATTTTTTGTTTGTTTTTGTTGGTTTTGTTTTGTTTTACCTGTTTAAAGCCTTAGAACCATTACTTTTTTGGGGGTGCCTGATTCTACTTCAGTCAAATACTTTTTTAAAATTTCATCTTCTTTTTTTGACTTGGGCCAGACACATTCATAGGACTCCATTATCTGGCTTTTCTTGGAATTTGGAATGCTTTTAAACACTTATACCCTATTTCTGCTGTTACTGAAAAAATTGCCCCCAGGGTCAGAAGGACCTGTGCTATTTTTTCCTTTGCATCCGTGAAGTAGGCCTTACTGAGAGACGCCTGTGCTGGGACCTAGGGCAAAGCTTCTTCCTCTGGAGAAGGGTTCCAGAGGGTCTAGGGTTCCCCCAGGGGTGGAGGCCTTGCTTTCCCATGCCTCTGGGATGTAGGAGATTCTCTGTTTCCTGGCACAAATGGAGGGAAGGGCTGTGCTAGTTTTGTCGGGGAGGGGGTTGCTGTTAGGTGGGCAATGCATCCTTTTGTTTACAACTTGCACCATTATTCAGTTCACTATTTCAATGGCAAATATGTTGCTGAGATCCCTTCCAAATTTCTCTACAAATATTTATATACTTTGGATAGGCACTATTTAAAAAACTTGTTAGTTAAAAGATTTGGTAGAAAAATCAGAAAATACTAACTCAAAAGGAAGAAGTTTGAAAGATTCCTGTAATTATATTCCCAGAGGCAAAACCACTGCAATTATTTACAACTCTTGTGACTTTCATGGTGCTACTTCCCTGTTTGTTCTGTGCAAAAATTCTCCTAATACATCATTTTTTTCCCACCAAATGTGAGCATACTACATGCAGTGTAGTTTTTCTAAACTGCCTTTGAAACTAAACAATATTTTGTGGACATCTTTCCATGTCAGTATATCTGGATTCATATTTGTATCTATCTATATACTTTTACATAATTTTAATGCTATAAAATATTCCCCATGGATTCTCACATTTACTCCAACAATTCCTTACTATTAGACTAAGAAATGGAGGTATGAATATTTCTATTTTCTCTTTGACCAAGCTGCTGTTCCTTAGGAGGATAGTGTAAAATATTTATTTGTTATTTTATCACGCATTTATTGTCTTCTGGGTGTTAGACATTGTTCTTTGGGCTTGGAATACAAAAAAGAAAAAGACAGTTTCTGCTCATGAGGGGCCCACAGCTTATGTAGACAATAAACATTGTAAACAGATAATTACAATGATTTCTTTAGTAGAAATTGGACATGCATTGTCCCTTCTAACTTTAAATTTTATAAACTGATAGGCAAACATAGGAACAGAAATTTTTGTTTCTGTTTTTATTTATGAGCAATAATTTCATGTTTTAAAGGAAAGAAATTAAAACAGCTATAGGATCCTTTGAGGCTTTTACTTGACATCTGGCCTAGAAGAAACAAAAAAACCACCACCAGTGGGCCTGTCTATGAAGACTGTGAAGAAAGCACTGCTTTCTATGCCTAGTGGAAGGGAAAGTTCCTTCTGGGTTACCATTTGACTTGTTTCTCAATGCGTCATTGCTCCTGCTTTCTTGTTTTCAAGAGCGTGGAAGAAGACCTAGTATTGGATTTTGACTTGAGGGCCATCTAGCTTTTTTGTCACCTTACAGTATTTAAGCACTTTTCAATGCAGTGGGTCAGCAGGGGCATTCAAATAAAGTGGTCAACCTCTAACAGAGTCCTCTGAATTTCCATCCCTTCTTCTCTCCTGCTTGCTTTCCTTTCTGTGGTGGCGATGACGCCGTTAGGTTGATGTAGAGAGCAATGTTGACATCCTTGATTGTCCTCTGACTGTAAGTCACCCACGTTCCCTTTGTCAGCGTAAAGTGGGCCCTGCTCTCCCATGCTGCTCCTGTCTACCCCTGCTTGTATGCCCCCCTCAGAAATCTCCCCCACCCCCATGTTCTTGGTTCTCTTTGCTTTCTGCAAATTTGTTTTCACCTTGGTAGAAATCATGGTTCTGTTTTTAAACCATAGCTTAGTTTCTTCTCTACTCAGTAAGAGTAGCAACACCAAAAACACCCCCTACCACAAAACAACAATCAAGTGTCTTCCTGAATATGAGCAGTATTTTTACTTTAAAATGTGTGCTCCAAGACTGTGCTTAATATGTTATTTTCCCTTAGTCTCTAATTGTCAATATTTATAAAAGGAGTCTGTGCATCATTTCCTTTAATAAAATCACCCTTGAATCCTCCATGCCACTCAGGAGATGCCAAGGCATGAAACACAACCTGTAGAAATCAGGCCTTGCAGAGCTCAGTGAGTGTAGACTCTAGAGCTTTGCATCACCCAGATATTTGCCCTTCACTTAAACTCCACTCAGATCACTTACGTAGCCTGGTATATGTATTACTCACTCTTGGGTTTTGCACAGATTAAGATGAAATGACTTTTAGAAGATATACTGGAATCTCCTTGCTACAGGCATGTGTTGCCTAATAAAAGCTTTCTGCACATACGTAGCCTAATAAAAGATGATGAGGCTTTCTAATAGAGAACGATTGCTTTGTTTGGAGTGCCTGATTTTTATTTAGCACCCACCTTTTTCTGGAAGGAAGAAATTCCTAAAGAAGAGAATTTTGCAGGTGCCAGATATATTTCCTTTGCTTTTGGACATGGCTTTTACATTCTAAATGGAACAGTCAAAAAAATAATTTGAATACTGCTGCCTGTTTGAGTTCATTATTTCATACGAAATACTGCTGATATACAGTTACGAAGCACACCCCAGGATAAAGTCATTTTTGGCCATGTCGAAATGTAGCTTTCTAACCTAAGCCTTTGTGTGGGCGTGTTTTTCTTCCACAGGAGATGGCGAATATTTTGGCTCAGAAGCAATTGCGTTCCATCATTTTAACAGTGAGTACCTATGTGCTGTGACCTCTTTGTGGGGGAGGAGTGGCCTGGTGCATGTATTAATCTCTTCTTTTGGCTTCAATCTGTGGTTTGTTCTGTGACTTGCTTCTGTGGTGAAGCAGTAGGAACTCTAAAGAAGGAAAAAGTGAGCTTTTGGAGTTGGAATAAATAAAGTCTTTCCCACAGGAATTGCCTCATTGGATCGGAGGGAGGGGTTTCTGGAACTGCCCTGGAGAGAGAGGAAGGGGGAAGGCATTCTGGCAGGAAGGATTGGATAGCTCTCTCAGTGGGGCAGGTTAGGGAAATCAGGCTTAAGAGATTCACCCTGATGAGGTTTTGCTCTTTTAATGAGAAAGCTAGCTGTAACCATATCAGGTACCAAGAGAAGTCCTGAGATGTTGAACATCAGTTTTGGGGCCCCCTGGCAAGAGAGAGGAAGGAAAGATAAAGATGGGAGCCACTCATTCGCTGCAATGCAAAATGACCTTAAACATTGGTGGAAAAAAAAGCCCTAAGGTGTCACCTTGTAAATGTTTAGAAATAAACCAAGTAACAAGATGTCCTGAGGTCTTACCCGCTATTTGACTTACCAGCTACTTGAAAGAAGCAGGTTGGTTGATTGCCCTGCTTACAAAAAAGAAAAAAAAAAAAAAGGAAAAGAAAAGAAAGAAAAAGAAGAATTTCTTTTTGTGTGATTCCAAAGAGCAGTTCAGCAAGCTTACAGTTAAAAACACTTGGTCCTCAAATGCAGGTTTTAGCAGTATTCGGGTATGGTGAGGCCAACAGATCAGGAGGTGGCTGGCATTGAAAAGAAAAGTTTGTTAATTATAGTTCCCCAAAGGAGGGGGCATGCCGTGCCACTGGGGGATTGTGGGGGCAGGGGAAGCTTCTGAGTCGGGAGGCAGGGAAAGCCCAAGGAGATCTGGGTAAGAGCCCTTACTGTGGTTTTTGAGGGAAGGGACAAGTGAGGCCAGGTAAGCTGGCTGAGCAGGTTTGGGATTGGCTAATTTGAATAATTTCAGTGGGCTGTGGAGTTTATGGGCTGTCTCTGGTTGTCTGGTACCTGGCCCTGGATGGTTAGGGCAGGAGAATAGTGGTCCTAAGAGTAGGAGCCAGAGCTTGTAGAGGAGTAGGGTGTGGTTGCCAAGGCTCTGGACTGGTTCATTTGCATAAGAAAGGAGTCATTTATTAGCTCTAGGAATTGGCTAGATCTGGGAGGGGCAATCTCTCCAGGTCAGCAAGGTCCCAGATGTCAAAACACCAAAAACAAGTGGCTTATACACGCACACACACACTATCCCCCCTCCCTCCCCGACCAATGCAAGTAAGCCATCAAAAATTAATGTTGAAAATAAATGTTCTAGATCCCAAAGCCAGTGGTAATGACTGCAATTTGTGACCAAGTTAGTTCGATTTTAAACTTCCTGGCTGTCAAGGATGACACGAAACATATGAGTGTAATTTTCATTGTTTGATAAAAAGAGGTCCCCCAGTTCTTCGGGAAAGATAAAACTTTTCCCTCTGGAACTGAAATCTGAAATGAACCTTGGGAGAGCATCTGAATACATCTAGGTCCAATTGTGGTTTTGGAAGTGCACAAGTATTCATAATTGCTGTCCTTCTTTATATTGGCTCTCAATAAATGTAGAAGCTGCAGCATCAATGTGTAGCTCAGTGTCTTCATATTACCTTGATGTGGCTGGCACTCAGGGTTAGAATGCCCTGAGAAGTGAGTGGCATTAATGACTGTGGCCACCCTGTCTCAAAAATCAACATCTCTTCTTTTATGAGATGTTGATGGCTGAAGTTCGAGGTTGGTACTCTCCTGTAAGAACTTGGAGGCAGTACTTTCGAGTTGCTAAGAAAAGAGATACCCACATATTTTGGATACTAAGTGTGTGCTATGAGTTAACATGCTATTCTGAAGATTGGAGGATAAGGGGTTTGATTTGCTCCTAACCATCCTGTTGTCTAGCTTCCCTGTTTCCCATAATTTTGGTTCGGTGACTTGGTATTCTCTGATTTCTCCCTGTCCTCTTTCTTCTATTCCTCAATCTTCTCTCACCCCTCCTTCTTTAATTGGCTATTTCAGCATGGCACTAACAGCTAGGGTATGGATTGCAGGTGGATGCCAGGTTGAGAGGCACCCAGGCAGCACTCTAAGGACCTAGACTTCCTCTAGTCCTGGAGGAAGATCATTTTTCTCTACAGTGGGGAACTTTGTCATTTACTGAATAGCCACTTAGAAGTTGGTTTGCAGCAGTCTACCCAGGAGCAAGTACAGATTCCCAAGAGAATTGGTCTTCCAGATAGCAAGGCATGACTGGGGCTAACATTTGAAATAACTGATGTGATGGATTGTTTCACCACATTGATCTGTTGTTTGGCATTTTTAATGTACGGCCAGAATCTGTGTTGAAAATGCTGTGTGTTAGTCCCAAATGCTGAATGTTCAGTTGATGGCAGCTGTCCCATTTCTGGGCGGGGGTGAGGGGGGGTGGACCTATCCAGTCGTCCTGTCCTGCCACTCCTTGTATGTTCTGTTTTCAGTTCTGTTTCTATGGGGAAGAGTCATTTTATCTTTCATGAGTAAAGTAATTCATGAGCTTTTGCTGTCTGCTTTTGATGGTAGACATCCTTATGTAGCTCCCACAGTGGATTAAGACTTGATGGGTATTTTGCTTTTGTGTGTTCCTTGTGAAACTTTTCCCTGTTTTGAAGTGGGCTTACCTGTCAGACAGTCCTAGGGTAAGATAATGGCAAGATTGCTTCCTATGGGTATGCACCATGGGTTTTTCTGCTGTATGTGACAGATGCTTCCATTGGAGAAATCCACAGTTGTCTTGGAGACACCCCCATTTCAAGCACATCTTCTCTTGACTTATATGGCTGCCGTCACCAGTCCTTTTCCAGCGCTTTTCCCCTTCCACTCACGCCTGCCTACAGTAGGTTTTTTCCTGTACTCTGACCTGAAGATCAGGAACCTTCCTGGGCTCTGAAATGTAAAGGAAAGCTCTGAAATTCCCTGTGCCCGCGTCTACCTTCTCCATTCCTTGTGCCTCCCAATGAAGACTGTGAGAGCCTACTTGAGGGTTAATTCTTGTTGTTTCCTTTTCTTTCTTTTTTAAAAAATTTCATTTGTGAACCATCTCCCTAGCATGTCATCCGAGCCCAGCGGGCCATCAACAATGAGATGGCGCATCAGCTGTATGTTCTGCAAGTGCTCACCTTTAACCTCCTGGAAGACAGGATGATGACCAAAATGGACCCCCAGGACCAGGTGAGTGCTCACTGGACAGCAGTTAAAGCATAGGACGGACAGAAAGTGTCATTAAAAGTCTTTTTTTGAGGTACCCTGCAACTAGGGAGTTTCACAGTTTGAGATGATGTCGTTTTATTATCATCTCAGAACATAGGGGCATGGCTTCAAAATTAGGTGAATCCAGGATCAGAAAATATACCCAATGCATTCTTCCATTAGGCTCCAAACATGCATGTTCTGCCTTTATTGAATAAGAAAGTTTGATGTCACGTGACCACAGACCTTACCCCTGGGCCCAAGTACGTTTAATGGTAGTAGCTTTCGAGTCAAGTTCCCAGACAACTAGGGCCTCTTGGTGACTCTATGTGGCATTGATTCTACAGGGTTGAGGCAGCAATTTCCATCCTCTAGAGATCAGTGCCAAGAGTAGGGTCCCAGATTAAACCTGATTTCTGGGCCAGCATTTCTGTTGGTTGGCTGTTGGCTGTAGCTCTCTGCTAGGTCTCTTGTTGTGCATGAAAGGTTATATCTCCATTCAGAAGCCTTTGGGGACTTTTGCTGTGTGAGGGTAGAGTGAGAGGAAACAGCTGTGAGCCCTGCCGTAGCACATTTTCAGCTTAAACAGTGCTGCAGCTTTGGAAAGGAAAACACTCATTATTGGCACGTGAGGGCCTGATCTGTTGCAGATGTGAACTGCGTATGTGAAGTGTGTAGCCACCGCGGCACTTCATTCATGGAGCAAGGCCATGCAGTTAAGAATGATGGAGAGGCTTTGAGAGGCCGTGAATGTGCCCCACGTTTTTGGCAAGGTGTGGTCATCCCAGGGAGAGGAGACTGTCATCTTACCACTTCTAGTGACAGAGAGCAATGCATCTTAATATTGAGTGACCCTCTTTGCTTGGAAACCCTTTTAAAAATGTATTTATATGTTTATTTTATAGTGGTGGGATATGTATAACATAAAGTTTACTATTTTAACCATTCTTAAGTGTACAGTTTAGTGGCATTAAGTACATTCACATTGTTATGAAATTATCACCACCATCCATCTCCAGAACTCTTTTCATCTTGCAGAACTGAAACTCTGTACCCATTAAACACTATTTCCCCATTCCCCTGTCCTCTTAGCCCCTGGTAACCACCATTCTACCTTCTGTCTATGAATTTGACTACTCCAGAGACCTCATATAATTGGAATCGGACAATATGCGTATTCCTGTGTCTGGTTTATTTCACTCAGCGTAGTATCTTCAAAGCTCATCCATATTGTAGCATCTATTGGGAATGCCATCTTTCAAAGGCTGGATAGTATCCCATTGGATGTCCATGCCACATTTTGTTCATCCATTTACCCTTGGATGGACACTTGGGTTGTTTGCACCTTTGACCCTTTCTTTCTTTTTTGTCCTGTGTTTATTTCCATGAAGTAACTTAGTGGGGTGAGGCACTTTGGGTACCTCTTACTTTGTTCCCAACTGTACAGTATTCCCAGTTTCTCTAGCTTAGCTTTCTCCAATCACGACCCTTCCATCATATCTGGGCCTCTCAGTTAAGACTGCACTGGACCATCAATATTCGTGCTCCAGATGACTACTTGGCTAAGAGGACCACTGTGGAATACAGCTAGGCCTGACCAGCAGGGAGACTGACAGCGGTCTGCAAAGCTGTAACTTAGAACATTGGTTCTCTTTTATCTGTTTTTCTTTTGCCTGAATGCAGTGATTCATTTAGACCCCAGGGAAAGAGGGAGTATATGTAATGTCACACAATGAAAGCAGCTTTTTCCCCTCCCTTTTCTTTCTACTCCCTGTTTCCTTCAGGCTCAGAGGGACATCATATTTGAACTTCGAAGAATTGCTTTTGATGCCGAGTCTGAACCTAATAACAGCAGTGGCAGCATGGAGAAACGCAAGTCCATGTACACGCGAGATTATAAGAAACTTGGCTTCATTGTAAGTAAGCTATCTCCAGTATGCGCTCTCCCTCCAGCCTCCCCGGGCCTGACCTCAGCCACATAACTGATGTCTCTTCCGAGCGTGTGGTCCTCTTGCGCTTTACAGAATAGTTTCCACATTTCCAGATGTTTAGCTGGTTTAAGCAGGATCACATGAAAATCTCTTCTGGCTTCAGTGAAATGGAATAACTTGCACAAGTGTGACTAATACTGAGTTTGTTTATTCAGTTCTGATTAAGTGTAACCAAGAGTAGTTCGGCCGGGATGCATCTCGACTTCATTAAATCTACTTCACAAGACGCTTAAGATTTGTGTTTGACTTAAATGAATGATGGCAGCTGTGGGATGGATCTTATTATTGGGTTAGTGAGTGGATTACTTACATACATCAATTTTATATCAAAGTCAAATTGAAAGTCTCCTGAAATTTAATCATGATGACATTAACACAATTTATGTTTGCTTAAAAGGCCTCTCTTGCTATGAATTTTAATAGGTTGTCTCCTAGATTTTTTTTTTCAGTTTGCAAATCAGAACACAGCTTGTCCCGAATATAATCCATTGTTTTTATTTCTATTTGCATTATGTTCTTGATTTTATCCCCATGAAGTCTCTGAGTGACCTTAAGCTAATATCAAATTCTGCAGGTGTAAAATTGGATTTCCATTTTAATCCCCATCATAAATGGCATTACTGAGATTTTGGCTTCGGTGATTAGAAATCACCAGGCCTTATTTTATAGTTTCAAATACTCTTTCTTTGGAAAAAAAATATATGTGCTATATATATGTGTGTGTGTGTGTGTGTGTGTATATATAGTGTATATGTTTTATATATATGTATTTGTGCATGTACATATCCACAGACACACCCAAATATACGTATATACACACAATGTGTATATCTGTATATATACACACTATTAATATTTATATGTAATTTGACAAATGGTATCGTGCTTTATGTGTTATTTGAGAAGCCTTGTCTTTCATGGGAATATTCTTTGAAAATGTTTTCATATTACTTAACATGTACTGTGTTTCATTATTGATTTGTTTTTCATTATTTAGATGTAATGCATTGTATTTAACTAAGGCCTTTTACTAAATGATTCAATGTTTTGAAATTACCATAAGTCTATAATTAATATCTTACAGCCCAGAATGTATGCACACCCATGCTCACATTACTAGGATAAATTTGTGGAACTGTACTTTGTATAAGATGTTTTCAAGGCTCTTGATACTGTCAAATTGCTTTCCAAACACAGAAAGTCATGCCCATTTTAACCAGCAGTGGGTCAGACTGATCATTTCTTTAACTCTCCAGTAGTGTCTCTTAAACTAAAAATGCCTAAAAACCTAAAAAACTAACACTCTTAACAAGTTATTGTTTTTCTAGTGTTAGTTTTAATATGACATTTTAAATAAGAATACTTACTGAATATTCAGCTTTGCAGCTTGCCTTACAGAGGTATTCTGAAATTATTTTTATATCATCATATTTTATATTTCGACCTTGGCATTCCACTTTATCTTTTAGTTGAATAAGTTTTTAAAATTTTTAGCAAAAAGTGTCATGACTGGTGGAGCGGGTGAGTTTCCTGTACTTGTGTGTGTATGACCAAAAGCTCCAGGGTGGCAGTGACCTTGCTGGCAGAGCCACTCTGCCAGAGCGATGGTCCAGAGAAGGTGGATGGGACTCACTTTCTGCCTCACCCTCGATTCCTTCCAAGTTTTACTTTTATGTAGTAAGCAAGACATATCGAGGTCACTTGGGAAGCTTTGCGAAATCGCACAATCTCTCTTACCCTCAAGTCATATCAAAATTACCAAGGAAGAATCAGGGCATGTACATTTGGAAAATACTCTTAATTGATTCCTCTCCTGAAGGAGAGCCTGGTTCTAAGGTGCTCCTGTGACTGCAATTTTATCATCTTCCTCCTGCCAGTGCCTGGATTTCTTCTGAGCTATGTTGAAAGTCCAAAACCTGAATTCTTTCCATGTGCTGTCCCGGGGATGCATGTGTTTCCGTCCCAGTAGTGGTTTTCCTCGGGGGTAGTTGGATCCCAGAATGCACAGTATGGAGGGACTGAGGAGAGAGGGAGGTTGTGGGATGACCACATGGAGGAAATAGGATTACTGTAGAATCTGGGTCCCTGTGAGGGGTATCTGGAATGGGAGTGTGTGCTATGAAGCATCTCGTTTTTATTTTCAGGCCCTGTTCTTACGTGAGGTGACCAGGGTATTCCATGAGCCAAAATCAGAGTAAATTTTCTCAATGTAGCTCCATCTGTCTAAACATTCTTGTTAATTCCTCGTACAGCTTAGTCTTGGTGTATCTCTGTCTTCGTTTTCCCTGTCTGGGGAGTGTTCTGCTTCATGAGTACAGAATAATAGTTTTTTAATTTTTTTAATTTTTTATTTTAACAATGTTAATTGGAGGTGGTGTTAAGACCTTTAGCACTTATGAGGACTTGAAAAGTCATCCTAGAAAAAGCAAAGACCCTGCACAGAGAATAATCATAAGAGAGTGTTGGTTGTCTTTCTTTTTCCATGGTTCTTTTTTAGTTTTTGATTTTAGTTCTTCCCCTGCAACTTCTCCCAGGCCACAGTCTTGCCTCAGAGAGTTGAGAAGTTGGAACGACTATTTAGTAATGATTTTGAATGCTGGAAATGATCCAACAACTTTTGACAAGCAGATATTTTCACTTTAAGTACCCAGTCAGCCAGAAATAGACAGGCCTCAGTAAACAGAACCGCATGGTCATGGCACCACCTAGAGACGGTCTTGGGAAAACGCTGAAAGCTAGCTGCTGATACCAGGGTCTGGCTGCAAAATCTCTAGATGCTGTAAGCAGTCCCGTGCAGAATTCTCTCTGTACTTCCCAAAGAGGAGTCATCTTGCCTGTTAAACTCCTTACTGAACTTTAAGGATTAATTGGAGGTTGGGATCATCTTTTGGATCACTTTGAAGAAAAGTTCATAAGATGAAGACTGCTATTTCTCATTTTTCTGCTCCCAAGTAGGCAATGCCCAGGAAGCATCACATGACAAGGTTTTGGAGTTCACTGGGCCTAGATTTAATTTTAGCTTTCCTGCTTTTGAGCCATGGGCCAGTGGTCCAGTCATTTAACCTGTTTGGGCATGGGTTTTCTCAGCTGTGAAACTGGGCAGCGTCTTTTCCATTTTGAGGTTATGGGAGGGCCCCACAGGACCGTCTGCCCACGACTAGCACAGCAGCTGGAACCGAGGTGCACTCAGCCAGTGCTACTTCCCTTTCTTCCTTTTGGAGAGAACACATCATAGAAATCATCTGCAGTCTTTTAAGTTTTCCAAGTTAAAAGGGGCCATTGTTCCAACAAGGCAAGAAGAACAATTTATTAGAGGATAATAAACCACAACACCTTTGAGGAGGCAGATGGGTGTCACATTCCTTCTCAGCACAACATCCCGGTGGAGCAGATTTTTCTGATAAACTAATTCTAAAGTCACAATCTAGGTGGCTGAGTGGCTTGTAAGGTTAGTCATAACACAGAAAAGGTGCTTCGTCTTCTTTCTGAGAGCTTGTTTTGCTTTTTGTTTTTTGTTTTTTAGGTAGAGTTTTACTCTTGTCAGGCGCCCACCACCACGCCCAGCTGATTTTTTTTATTTTTAGTAGAGATGGGTTTCACCATGTTGGTCAGGCTGGTCTCAAACTCCTCACCTCAGGTGATCTGCCCATCTCGGCCTCTCAAAGTGCTAGGATTACAAGCATGAGGCACTACCCCAGCCATCTTCTAAGATCTCTGTTACTGATTTCTCTGGTTTCAAAATGGACAAGCCTTTGTAGGTCCCTTGGTGGGAAGAGACAGAGTTGTCTACGATAATGCTGTTCTTTTTTTCTGAGACAGAGACTCGCTCTGTCACCCAGGCTGGAGTGCAGTGGCACAGCCTCTGCTCTCTGTAACCTCCACCTCCCAGGTTCAAGTGATTCTCCTGCCTCAACATCCTGAATACCTGGGACTGGAGTGTGCCACCATGCCCAGCTAATTTTTGTATTTTTAGTAGAGACGGGGTTTCGCCATGTTGGCCAGGCTGCACTCAAACTTCTGATCTCAAGTGAACCACCCACTTTGGACTCCCAAAGTGCTGGGATTACAGGTATGAGCCATTGTGCCCCTCCGGGATAATGCTATTCTTAGTGGAACTTCTAAGAAAGGGCACATGGATTCCTGAGAGTAATGGAAGGCAGACCCTCACCTCTAGGATGACTTTATTTTGAGAACAGGGGAAATGCTATCTACAAACTTGTCCCTCTTGATTGTAGCCACTAAGACCTGTGCACCATGGCTTTCACACTCTGCAAAGTGTTGTGTTCATGGCTAGAGCCCTTTCGGAGTTTGTCTCTGGTTTGATTTCCAATTTGTAGCCTATTTGTGAATTTTTCCTTGTTCAGTCTAGTGGACGAGCATGAAAAAGGAGATGTCTGTAGTTCATCTTTCTGATCCCTTCTGAATCAAAGCAGATATTAAAATCAGACAAGGCTTTTTTTTTTTTTTTTCCTAGCTACTTTGTTTTCCTTTCCTTTATATTGACTGGGGAGAACATAAGCTGTTTTTTTTTAAAAAAAAAAAAAAAATTGTTTCTAAACGATATAATGTATTTTAACATGAAACATTTTACAAAAATTTTTCATAATATTTCAGGATCATCCTGGAGGGAAAAATGACTAAAATGTGAAGGTGGAAGAGGTTATGGGTAACGGTAAAAACATTATTTCAGAATTAAGGTTCATGTTCAAAATTTTAAGAGGATTTTCTGCCTTCTTGGGTGATAGAAAATAATTACCTGTAGTTACACAAGTATAATTATACAAAATTACATATGCAGGGGTTGGTGTCATCTTAATACAGTTTTTCACCAAGTAGAGATGGCAGGGAATTAAATGAACTGCATATTTATATTTTTCTTTCTCTATCTCTGTCTCCATCCTAATACTAAGGAAGGGAAGCATCTTTGTCTCAATGCTACTAGGTGTCAATAGTCATTGTGAGAGTAACCTTGTGATTAAGCTTGGGCTGTAGGTTTGGGTTGCTGACATCGATTTCTGACTCTTCCACTCACAGGCTGAGTGACTTGGGCAAGGTACTTGACGTTTTCATGTCTCTTTTTTATTCTTTAAAATGAGGGGTAATAATTTTCTCTATCAATACGTGTGTTGTGTAGATTAAATTAGTAGATACTTGTAAGTTGTTCAGAGCAGTTCCTGCTACATAGTCTGTGAATCTAGATGCTGCTATTACCATGTTATGATTGCTATTAATATTGGAACGGCACCCAGTGCTCTGACACCATGATGGATTGTGATGGCAGAATGTGAGAGTTGTAGGTTGTCCCAGGAGGGTAATGTGAAATGCGTGGTGAAAGTAACAGTTAAAGGCGAAAGAACACTGGGTGCTTGGGAAACTGCAGGTCATTTATTATGGCCAGCGTTTATGTTGCAAACAGAGACAGAAGTAGAGTTGGCTTTAGGAGTGAGGGAAGAGTTATAGAAGAATTTTAAATTCAAAGGGCTTTGCTATATACAATCAGTCCACATTATTCATGGATTCCATATTTGCAAATTTGCCTATTTGCTAAAATTTATTTGTAACGCCCAAATCAATATTCAAAGTGCTTTTTTAGATCATTCTTGGACAAATGCATAGTGGCCAAAAAGTTTGAGTTGCCCAACTCAGATGTTACAGCTGAAGTCGAACAAGACAACAAGCCACCGCCCTGCCTTCCTGTTTCAGCTCTCATGCTTCAAACAGGTGTCCCTTTCCCAGTCTGTCTAGGCCACGTTTTTCTCACTTTTGTGCTTCCTGCTTTCTGATGGTAATTTCAGTTTCACATGGCCCTTAAATGTAGTGCTGAAGTGCTGTTTTAGTGTTTCGAAGTGTAAGAAGGCTGTGATGTGTCACGCAGAAAAAATACAAAAATATACGTGTTTGTTAAGCTTTGTTGAGGCAGTCTAGAACTGTTGGCTGAGCATTCAATGTTAATGAATCAACAACGTATACTAAATAGGGTGTCTTTAAACAGAAACACACATAAAACAAGGTTATATATTCACTGGTTGGCAAAAACGTTATGGTCAAAGGCTCGCAGAAACAATTCTATATTGTTCCTAGGAGCAATGGTTCAGTAGTTAACTTACTTGCAGCAATATTCTAGGACACAAATACTGCAAATAAGAAGAGTCTACTATACTGGGAAGTCCCCAGGGAGCTTTTGGGCAGAAGTAAACTATGGAGAGGAGAATCCCAGAGGCCCCCCGTCTGTGATAAGTGGGGAGGAGAAAGTCTGCTCTTAAATGGTAATGAGAGGTGAAGCCAGCTGGGCTTCTGGGTCGGGTGAGAACTCTGTGTCTAGCTAAAGGATTGTAAACGCACCAATAAGCACTCTGTGTCTAGCTAAAGGTTTGTAAATGCACCAGTCGGCGCTCTGTGTCTAGCTAATTGGGTAGGGGACTTGGAGAACTTTTCTGTCTAGCTAAAGGATTGTAAGTGCAGCAGTCAGCACTCTGTGTCTAGCTAAAGGTTTGTAAATGCACCAATCAGCACTCTGTAAAACGGACCAATCAGCATTCTGTAAAATGGACCAATCTGCTCTCTGTAAAGTGGATCAATCGGCATGATGTGAGTGCGGCCAAATAAAGGAATAAAAGCAGGCCACCTGAGCCAGAAGTGGCAACCAGCTCGGGCCCCCTTCCATGCTATGGAAGCTTTGTTCTTTCGCTCTTTGCAATAAATCTTACTGCTGCTCACTCTTTGGGTCCGCGCCGCCTTTATGAGCTGTAACTCTCACTGCCAAGGTCTGCAGCTTCACCCCTGAAGTCAGCAAGACCATGAACCCACTGAGAGAAACGAACAACTCCGGACGTGCTGCCTTTATCAACTGTAACACTCACCGCCAAGGTCTGCAGCTTCACTCCTGAAATAAGCGAGACCACGAACCCACCAGAAGGAAGAAATTCTGGACACATCCAAACATTAGAAGGAATAAACTCCGGACACGCCATCTTTAAGAACTATAACACTCACCGTGAGGGTCTGTGGCTTCATTCTTGAAGTCAGTAAGACCAAGAACCCACCAATTCTGGACACATTTTGGCGACCACGGAGGGACCATCATCTGTTGCCAAGCAGTGGCTTCATTCTTGAAGTCAGTGAGACCAAGATCCCAGCAATTCTGGACACATTTTGGTGACCCAGATGGGACCATCACCTATCGCCAAGTGGTGAGACTATTGCATATTGCCAAGCGGTGAGTACCATCGGACCCCTTTCACTTGCTGTTCTGTCCTGTTTTTCCTTCGAATTCGGGGGCTAAATACCGGGCACCTGTTTTCCAGTTAAAAGTGACTAACCTGGCCACTGGACTAAAGACACAGCTGTCAGGCTTTCTGGGAAAGGATTCTCTAGCAACCCCTGACTCTTCGGAGTTGGGAGTGTTGGTTTGGCTGGAACCAACTCCTGCTTCTCCTGTGCTTCTGGGCTGAGCCAAGGGTGGACAGAGAGGAAAGCCATGCAGCTTCAGGATCCCGACAGCAAGTTGGTTGATCCTGGGGCGGTGAGCAGAACTCTAAAAGGCATGTCGCCCAAAGGAGACTCACCCATCTATCCTATCTATCCTGACCCTTGCCCCCTGGGTCCTAACGCCTGCCAGACAAACTTCCTGTCACCTCTCTTCTCCGAGGCTAGTCCCGCATCTAAAAAACCACTGTCTCTGGTGCTTTTCTACTTTCTTGTATAAGAATGATTTCTAGTAGAAACTCCAGGACTCTGTTACCTTCTTTAGGCACCCAGGCTCACCAGTCAGAAGGACATAATTTTTGCACAAATACCCGTTGTAGAGGGGGCTATCTGGAATTTTAGGATCCCTCCTCAGACAAGCAGGCCTAACAGAAGCTATTCCTGAAGCTACGATATGGGGAGCCTCAGAAATTGTATCCTTCCTATTCATATAAGTGAGGACAAAAGGCATCACTCTTCCGACTCTGGAGAGCCCTTGCCTCCCTCAGGGTATGGCTGTCCACTTCATTTTGGGGGCATAACATCTTTATAGGACATGGGTAAGGTCCCAATACTAACAGAGGAATGCTTAGGACTTTAACAGGTTTTCGAGAATGCGTTGGTAAGGGCCACTAAATCCGATTTTTCTCAGTCCTCTCTGTGGTCTAGGAGGACAGGCAAGGGTGCAGGTTTTTGAGAATGTGTTGGTAAGGGCCACTAAATCCGACTTTTGTTGGTCCTCCTTGTGGTCTGGGAGGAGAACTAGTGTTTCTGCTGCTGCGTTGGTGAGCGCAACTGTTCCAGTCAGCAGGGTCCAGGGACCATTGCGGGTTGTTGGGCAGGGGGTGTTTCTGCGGCTGCATGGGTGAGTGCAGCTATTCCCATCAGCAGGGTCCAGGGACTGTTGAGGGTTCTTGGGCAGGGGGAGAAACAAAGCAAACCAAAACGCGGGCGATTTTGTCTTTCAGATGGGAAACACTCAGGCATCACCCTTGAAATGCATCCTAAGCCATTGGGACCAATTTGACCCACAAACCCTGAAAAAGAGGCGACTCATTTTTTTCTGCACTACGGCCTGGCCCCAATATTCTCTCTCTGATGGGGAAAAATGGCCACCTGAGGGAAGTATAAATTATAGTAAGAAGGAAAAGTTAAATAATTTCTGCAAATCATTCAGTACTACTCAGTACCATGTTGGAATTCACAGGGAAAGTATTATAACTTACTGTGATTCAATTCATTTATTTTAAAGCCAGAAACTGCCTTAAAAGGCCTGCTATACCAAAATACTGCATCCCTGAAACCTGGTGAATTCTCAGAAAAATCATTCTAGATGAAGAGAACCCAGTCTACAGTGGACTTGCGTTGTATTTCAGCACTGATCCCAATGTGATTTTACCATAGGCTTTCATCACTAAGAATGTGGGGCAGTCTCTTGGAGTACAAGGACAGTATTGGTAAGAATCTAGAATACATTTGTGGGAATAGAAGAAATTAAATTTTGACATTCTCTTAATTTTTGTGGTATTCTCTTTTTGCAACAGGGCATCTCTGGAAAGCACAAGATAATGCAGGTTTTTGTCAATCGAATCACTTTTCCCTATATCCCATATTAATAACCGGGATAGTATTCTGAAACAAGCACTTTGCTTTCAAATACATTTTAGATATAACCCATAAACCTCGAAGTAAAAGGACAGTATATTTAAAAACACACATTTCCTGAAATCCTGTATGGTTATAGCTATATAGAATGCAGGAGGTCCCAGGGTGCTCTGCAGCGAAGCTCTGCCAGTCCTAGCCAGTCCACCAGCCCCAGTCAGCCTCTTTCCCCTGAGGGATCCTTGGGGGACATGGGTAAAGGGATTACCCGGGATAGTTCGGGCTGCATGAACTCACGCAGATGTGCGTGTTCCTCAGGGACCATATCTTATACTCTCTGCCTCCTTGACACTTGGATCAGATCAGAGACTCTCTTTTTCCTATCTGAAATGCTGCAGACCCCAGTCGTAATAACTTCTGAGGCATCCCTGACCTCAACAAGCCAGGAAATTCCTTTAGTGAACCAGAGCAGAAATAGCCACCAGGTGGCGCAAATACACAGCCATTGACTCTCAGCCAGCCGGCTGAACTCTGGCTGACCAGCTGCTGGGACATTTCTGTTACATTGCAACCCTGCTTATAAGCCTGAAGGGTTTGAAGTTGCTTAAAGTTTAAAGGCCAAGACAGGGGTTCTCAGGTTCTCGGAGTCTCCTTAGAGGGCTCTAAAGCTTTCATCAGGGCCCAGCAGGAGCTAGAAGCATTCTTGGATGTGCAACTGGCCTCCATATTAAATGGGATTTGCCTGATGTTCATGGCAGATGGGCTTTTTCCCAGTACCCGAGTCTCCCAACTCTCATTCCCAGTTATTTTTCCTTATTCTACCATGAAAGTATTTTAAGTAGGGCAGGCAACCTGTACAAGTAATTTTTGCTTTCTGCTTTAACATGGAAGTACAGGAAAGAATGCACTGGAAATGGAAAATCTCTTTGAATATTGGCTGTAAAAACAATAATAAGGTATTTGGGGGTTGAAAGTACTGTCACATAATTAAAATATGTGACAGTAATAACATGAAGAGGGCAGGATAGTAAAGGGAGTTAAAGTGAACCAGCATTGGTGGGGAGTTATGCAAAGCTGTGTGGGGAAGTTTGATCTGACTCTTGACATGTGGTTCTCAGGTAAATAGAATCTTTTAGAATCATTTTTCAATTTTTTAAACAGTAGCCACCTCTGGAGCTGTATGTTTAGAGGTACTGTTGAGATTTCTGTTTTAATGGTGGGGAGCGTTCGAGCCTCTTGAGCATTCTTTTCATCTCTAACTTTTCCTTCCTCGCTCCTACAAATATTAAGGGGAATTTATTTTTATTTGCATTTTTTTTTAATTGAGACAGGGTCTCACTTTGTTACCCAGGCTGGAGTGCAGTGGTGCGATCTCGGCTCACTTCCACCTCTGCCTCCTCGGCTCCAGCTGTCCTCCCACCTCAGCCTCCTGAGTAGCTGGGACCACAGGCGCTTACCACAAGGCCCAGCTATTTTTTTGTATTTTTGGTAGAGACAGCACTTCACCATGTTGCCCAGGCTGGTCTCAAACTCTTGAGCTCAAGCGACCCACCTGCCTTGGCCTCCCAAGGTGCTGGGATTACAGGTGTGAGCCATGGTGCCTGGCCATAAAGGAGAATTTTAAAAGGGAAGAGAAGCCAAAGTGGGCGGCCGATGGGTCAGGCAAAAACTGTCAGGGAGTTTCATTGCACACTTCATTGATTGGCAGGTGGGCATCCTTTTCAGTGGCTCATTCATTACAGGGGAAGAGAGGATTGCCAGCACCCTGCCCATACATGTTCAGGGTTGCCTCTGTGCTGTGTTTCTTGGATGCTTTTGGTCAAATGACAGAGAGAATGGCATGCACTGTCTTCATGTTTAATTTTATATGCAGAGACCATAGTTGTCTTAAAGTTGTAGCTGCTAGTTGGGTGCAGTCGCTCACTCCTATAATTCCAGCAGTTTGGGAGGCAGAGGAGGGAGGATCACTTGAGGCCAGGAGTTCAAGACCAGCCTGGGCAATTAAGTGAGACTCTGTCTCTACAAAACAAAAAAGTTTTTTAAATTAGCTTGGCATGGTGGCACGTGTCTGTAGTCCCAGCTGCTTGGGAGGCTGAGGCAGGAGGATCCGTTGAGCCCAGAAGGTCAAGGCTGCAGCACGCTATGATTGCATCACTGAATTCCAGCCTGGGCAACAGAGTGAGACCCTGTCTGTCTGTGGGGGGATGAAAAACAAGTTGTAGCTGCACATGTAGGAAAGAAAAAGTTAGCTTTGGAAAACTCTTGAAAAACCGAAGAAGATGAGATTTATTTCCTGTCATTGAACCAAGCGAACCAAGCACATTAAGTCACGGGGCAGGGCCTCTGCACAATGGGCTCTTCTCAGATAACTCAAGGTCTCATGGGGCCATTTCCACTTCAGTGTAGCATCATCATACCTCCTAGGGGTGCAGAGAGACCGAGAAGTCCCTCTTAGAATACCTGCAGATCTTTCTTCTGTGACCCACCTTTGCCATCCGCTGCATTGAGAAAGGACATCCGAACTGGTGCAGTGGGACCCCTGGGGGCAGTCGTAACACAAGCTCTCTGTCACTGTCTCGGGTGAAGAGTCGGCCCACGTTTTGCTCTTGCTGCAGGGCATGTGCTGTTGCCACTATTTCCATCTGTTTGGTGACTTTTGTATGTGATGTGTTACTCCCTTCTTCCTACCCCGGCATGGGGAGGGAGCAGGGAGGAGTACTGATTGCTGGGAATAGTCTAATTTCAGAAGCACCCGTGACCTGTGGACTCCATCTGAAAAGGGGATGCATGAATAATTGGACTTTTAAAACTTTGGTTTGATGTGGTGTGGTGTGTGTGGTGTGGTGTGTGTGGTGTGTGGTGTGGGGTGGGGTGGGGTGGGGTGGGGTGTGGTGTGGTGTGGTTTGGTTTGGTTTGGAGACAGGGTCTTGTTCTTTTGCCCAGGCTGGAGTGCAGTGGCGTCATCATGGCTCACTGCAACCTCCACCTTCCAGGGCTCAAGTGATCATCCCACCTCAGCCTCCCAAAATGCTGGGATTACAGTTGTGAGCCACCATGTTCAGCCTGTTTTCATATTTTTAAAGGAAGTGTTTTAAGGGAAAACTTTTAAAAACAGATGACCTATGATTCATTGCTACGATAATACTTGACCTTCGTTGTTCTTACTTTTTACGGTAATTAACTTTAACTCCAGACACAATTTCTCAGGGATGGTTATTGAACACCAGGTGAAGAGACAGGTTTCTTCCACTCCTGTTTTGCAAACTCCTTTCCTATTTAGCACGCATTGCTGTGCCTTAGGAAGGACATTTGTGGGCGGTTAGGGTTGAATCTGTTCTCTGGCCACTAGGGGGCGCGCCTATCAAAGGCATGTGTGTGAGAAACTCCGCAGGCTGATGGCGCTTCGATAAAGAGCAGCTCTGATGTGTTCATGAGGTGGAGGACTTAGTGGGGACTAAGTTCAGCAGGTTCAGAAGAATGCTTTTCCAGCCAGAATCTTCCTCCTTCCCCCTTGTAGCTCAAAATCTCCAATAACTCTATACCCTGGCTGTGGCAGAAGGAGAGGCAACATATTAAACAGTGTCAGTCCTTCGTCTCTGGTGTATCGTGCAAACTTCCTTGGCATCCTTTCTTTGCACATGGGGCATTAGAGCAAAAGAGCACCATCCAGCAGGTGCAAGGGTGACACACAGGGAACCAAGGGCAAGGAAACATCAGGGTCTCGTGATATATAAGCAAGTCAATTCTGTGTGAGGCTAATAAAACAGCTTTTATGAGTGCAGCCTTTGGTGCCAGACTGCCTGGTTTTGCATCCCAGCTTCATTGCTCATTAGCTGTGTGACCTTGGACAATTTACCTAACCTTCCTTGCCTCATTAGTAAGTTGGATCTAGTAGTATCTCCCACCCAGGCTTGTTATGGACATTAATGAGTTAATTGATGTTAAGTTCTGAGAAGCCTTGGCATGGAGCCAGTTTTAGTAAGTTTTTTACAATTGATGATTGTCATTTGGATCTGATGGTGGAAATGAGTCTGCAGAATGCATTTACACCCCAGATGACTGGGTTCATTCTTCAACGTGGCTTCAAAAACAGTTAATCCTGAGGAGTGGCATATCCCAAAGTCCACGAATTCTAGAGAATTTTCATAAGAGTGCTTAGCAGTGCAGGAGTTTTATACCCCTCAGAGAGCCTCTTTAGTGAAGGAAGAGGTGGATTTTTTGCTCTGCATTTTTGCTACTCGGGAATTAGCATGTAGGCACATGGCCGAGGATGTCTTTATGGTGCCTGCTGTTGTGCAGATTTTCAAAAGCAGGTAAGGCTCAAAACCACAATATACATTGAATCAATGTGACTGTCCACGACAGGAAACACTTTTCTATCCATGATACACTTTGGAGAGTGCCTTGGACCTAGGCTAAGCACTGCTAGGACAGAGGACCACCAGAATCTGGCGGGGCTGAGTGGTGATGGGGTCCTGGTACCTGGGATGGGTAGTTATAGGCATCCAGCACCTCTTCCTCCAATGATTTTCTGTAGGTGCCTGTACTCGTGACTTTGCCTCTAGTAGGATCATATCAAAGCACCCCTGAGAATCACGCTGGTTATTCTGGGGTACAGGCAAGAGAGGGAAGGAATGACCAGTTAAGAGTCCCATGATCCAGTTACCTGCTTCCCATTGACCCTGCTTTTGATGGCCATCGAACAGCTCCACGCGAAGCTAGCATGCCTTCTATGTTTATCCTTTCTCCTGAGATAGTGTGCTGTTGTGATACTTTTTATTTTGTTTTGTGTTTTTCCAAGTGGTGACTTTGTCACAGTGTCCTTCCTACCTCTGAATTCAGTGCGATGTGACCTCGGGAGAGGAGATGTGAGCACGATGTCCAGACTCGGACATGTCTGTTTCACGTCTGCCAGGAAGTAATTTTTATGCTGGGAGCCGGCTTCATGGCGTGGGATTCTAATTCTGGGGATGGCATTTTGTATGTGTAGGAAGACTGTCAAAACCTTTCCAATGGGAAGGGACAAGAACCAATTTGAGAATCACATGGTTACATAAGAACTGGCCCTGTGCGGGCATCTCTGCACACTTCTTGTACTTGTTCATTCTGAAGACGAGAGAAAGAGGAGCAGGAAGAATCTTCCATGAACTCTGCAAACCTACAAACTTTCCAATGAGAAGTGGTGCACACTCCCCAGATGGTGCTTGGGACAACATGGTTAAAAGGGTAAGGGGTATTTATTAACCCTTTGCTTTCTTGTTATTCCTGTCCCTCCTCTTTAAATGTTTACATTACCAAACTGGCTAGACTGCTGAGAATCTTATCATTTTTAGGTGGCCTGCTAGGGTTTCCACTGGTCTTATCCCAGTAAATAACTGCAGAAAATAGCTGCAGCAGCCACACCCAGCAGCAGTAGCATCTAGGGGACTCTTTGGGACCTGTGCCAGAAAGTTCCCATATGCGGTATCTCATTCTGTCTCCACAAGACACAAGACACGAGGATTATTATGTCTATTTTAGAGATGAAGAAAAAGAGGCTTACAGCTTCAGAAGATTTGAAACCTGCCCACAATAGCTACAGTGTTTGAGCAGGACAAGGAGACATATGCAGACTTAATTTTTGTTTTCAAGTTGTTTAGTCACAGGTGCAGACACTCACGGGAGCAAGGCAGTGACACAGACGAAAGTAGCAGATCTCAGTGAAGCTTTCTTTCTAGCTTCCCGTGCCAGGGACACCCTCCACTCCCTTGGAGTCCTTGAGAAGGCCACCAAATGCTTGTCTCACTGTGGCCTTTCTAGACTTAGCGTGGTATTCCCACTAATGAAGACCACACACCGGCCATCCGCTTGCTGCTTCTTAAGGGAACATGCGCAGAGCATTGTCCTTCCTGGATCTCAAGCTAAACCCAGCAGGAGCAAGACCACGTTTCTATCTGGGGGTTGAAAGCGAAATCATGCTTCCAGTTTTCCAGGGATGCTGTAAATCCTTCCCAAATGCTCACAGCAAGCAAGTGGCAGGGCCAGCGTTTGGCCCCATTCACCCTGATGCCAGTCCTCCCCCACCTCAGCCTCGAGGCTGTGCTGTCTTGCTATTTAAGGAAAAGGGAACGTGTTGGCTACAAGGTCTCAGTCTCTCTTTACATTCAATTCAGGTAAATCCAGGAGGCCTTGTCTCCATTCTTGGCTTATTGAGCCTTTGCCTGCTTTCCTGTTGTTCATTTGTTGATGACCTTGCTGCATAGCCAGCGCAAAGCAGTGAGGAAAAGCAAGTGTTTTGATGGCTGAGGTCCTGAGTGCTCATCTTCCTGTTTCATGATAATGCAGAAATCGGCCTGCATTTTTTGCCTTCTGTCGTTCATGGATGGAGCCTGAAGTTAGCAGTTTTGAATTTGGTTCTCTCCGTCCCCCCAGCCCTTTTATATATTTATCCGCGATGTCATATACTAAAGCTTTTGCTTATGTTTCTCGGAAGGGTTCTCCCGCATTTCCACTGCAGCCTTCCGTGTCACTTATGAGCATCAGGGCAAAGGGAAAGGGCTGGAAAATGGGGACCAGGAAGAGGGAGGCCTCTGCCATATAGCTTTTACAGTTCAGGGGCATCTGCTGGAGATGGTCCGTCTGGGACCATGTCTGTTAGGAGATGAGCCATGCCAGCTTTTGCAGATAGGAAAGCTGTGGGAGGAGGCCCAGTTCTTCCTCACTTTGGGGAAGCATCACAGATTCCTGCAACTGCTGCTCACTGCAGGGAGCCCCGCCTCCAGCCAGCTGGGCGAGGCTGGGCATCCAAACAGGCATCCAAGGCGTGGGACAGGGGCCTGTGGATTTCCTCCGTCTATCTGAGTGGCTCACTGAAGGATGGCATCCCATCGGTCACATGTAGGGCACCTTGATAGTAACGGATCATGCCATGGAACAGGGTCATGTTGGAGTTTAGACTAAAAATAAGAGACTAATGTGTTGATTCATTTGTTGGTACAACCAACACTTATGAGCATTTATGATATTTAAGGCAGTGTGCGGACTGTAGTCACAAAGATGAATCAGGCAGAAGCCAAGGCCTTCATGGAACTGATTGTTGAGTGAACTCCCTGTCACTCTGGACTTCGTGTGCTGTTCTCTCTCCTGGCACTCTCATCCCCTCTCCTCTACAATTCTCAGTTAAGAACTGAGTATGTTGCATTCTTAGACTAGACAGGGGGAGCCTGCTGGGAGCTCTCCCAGTCCAGGTCCTACCCCTGTTTCAGCACATAGTTTGTACTTCCTTACTAACCTGACGTCCCACCAGAGCGGATAGGACCTTGTCTACTTAGCACACCTTTGCATCTCTTGCACCCAGCACAGTTCCTCCCACTGGATAAGCATATGGTAAGTGTGTGTTGAATGAATGAATGGATGATCAGTTAAGGATTCTACCATTCAAGAAGGGAGACACACGTTGACTTATAGGTAGAAGTTGATATATACTATGAGAATCATACAAATAGACTATAAAGTGTTTCTGAAATTCCAAAAAGGGATAAGGAGAATTTGTTTGAGGACTCCATGAGATTTTACAGTGGAGAGGACAGTGAAGATGAATCTTAAAGAATAGGGAGCATTTGGACATGAGTGAGCTGTGGAGGAGGAGGAGCGTGGGTGATCAACAAGGAGTGGAAAGTGGAAGAATGTGAAATTTCCTTCAATTTCTACTCCTTTGAGGCTGGGCCATAAAATATTATGTGCTGTGGTGTTTGGATGATATTTGATAATTTGTAATTAGGAAATAATGCAGTTAAAGCTGAGGATTTCACTTTGGTGGTAGTAAAAAGATGGCAGGAAGGTGGAAGAGGCTGGAGGTGATATTGGCCGAAACTAGAAATAGAAGGTGAATAGAAAGGGAAAAAACAAATGTGAAAGAAAAGGTGTGGAGTACAGGGCTTGATAACAGATTGGATGTGGGGAATGTTGCACAGCTTGTGTGGCCAGGAAGCTGGGGTGCTCTTTCTGCCGATAGGAGACGCAGCTTTGGGAAGGGGCTGGCTTGTTCCATTTAGGATAAAGGACATTTGAATTACTGTCAGGACTTTCAGCTGGAGATAGCTAGAAGACCAATGGAAATAAAAATAGCTAGCACAAGTTAACATTTGCTGGAGATTTACAGAAACCTGGCAAGTGTTTTGTTAGCCTAATTTAATGAAAGGGGATCTGGGAAACTATAGAACAGAGAATAAAGTGGCCAGGACATACCTCGAGTGTGTGACGCCTAGGACTCCCGCCTTCATGCGTCAAGTACCGTGCTTGTTCTGGAGAATTTCTCCAGGAGAGCCGGGGCTTTCCAGAGCATTCTGGATGAGAAGTGCCAATGAGATGTATTTAGAGGGACAAGTTGCTGAGGCAGCACCAGGTGAGATCATTTGCTGAAGCCTACAGTGGGTTCTTCTAAGTGTGTACTACAGTCATGTGTTTATGTGTATGCACATGTATGTACGTGTGTGTGCACAAGTGTGTGTGCATGTGTGTGCTCGTCTGCCAGCAGGAGAGAAAATGGTGATAAGAGAAAACTGGAAAGAGGATGGCCCATCACGCAGGGATTCTGATTTGTTTGTAAGAGCTGGAAAACACAATTGATACTCCTCCCATAGCAGGCCATTGGTGCAGTCGTATTTTCGCCGTTTCCTAGTGACTAACACTGTATAGATAGTGCTGCCTTATTTTTAGTGCAGAGTATGAGTGTGCTGCGGAAGGCTGCCGGTTACCAAGGAGGCTGCGCCTCTAAGCTCCTTCAGGGAGCCCCCTGAGTAGTGACTGCAGCCTCCGTGTCACTCTCTGATAACCCCTGCCAGAGAACATCCTTAACCCGAGGGGTGACCGCTCTGTGCTGCCTTCCCTCCATCACTGCTTATATAATGGCTTTTTGTTCTTACTCAGTTTACATGGTAGAAAAAATTATCTCCGTCTTAAAGGAGAGTTCTGTGAAAACATTAGGCAGATCATAGAGAGCCAGGGGGCTCTCGGTTGGATACAATCACTGTGCGGGTTGGGCAGTGTAGCCCAACCTGGTACAGGGGTTTTGAGTCAGCTTGGCCTCTTTGAGCCTCCCCTCTCACCAAGAATCCAGAGGGGAAGTGGTCAAAGCACTCACAAAGTTCTCAGCATTTTTTGCTTTACAAAGTAATACAAACCCAGCGAAGGGGTAATTAATCAGGTTGAATTCTTCAAATCCCTCACAAAAATTCCATTTTTGGGTCTGGGTACACATCTGCAATGTTTTGTTTTGTATTTTGATTTCATGAACTTTTTCTTTCCACTCTTTAAAAAATGTATCTCCTATATATATAAAATATATATGTATCTATATATATATGTGTGGTTTTTTTTCTGAGACTGAGTCTTGTTCTGTCACCCAGGCTGGAGAGCGGTGGTGCAATGTCGGCTCACTGCAACCTCTGCCTCCCAGGCTCAAGCTATCCTCCCACCTTAGCCTCCTGAGTAGCTGGGATTACAGGAGTGCACCACCATGCCTGGCTAATTTTTATAGTTTTTGTAGAGATGGGGCTTCACCATGTTGCCCAGGCTGGTCTCGAACTCCTGACCTTAAGTGAGCTGCCCTCCTTGGCTTCCCAGATTGCTGGATTATGGGTGTGAACCACCGCACCCGGCCCAGTTTTTTTTTTTAGATGGAGTCTTGCTCTGTCGCCAGGCTGGGTTCAGTGGCACGATCTCGGCACTGCAACCTCCTCCTCCTGGATTCAAGCGATTCTCCTGCCTCAGTCTCCCGAGTAGCTGGGACTACAGGTGCCCGCCACCACATCCAGCTAATTTTTGTATTTTTAGTAGAGATGGGATTTCACCACGTTGGCGAGGGTGGTCTCAATCTCTTGACTTCGTAATCCACCTGCATCGGCCTCCCAAAGTACTGGGATTACAGGCATGAGCCGCTGCACCTGGCCCAGGCCCACTTTTTACCAGTATTTCTTTCTGCTAATCCATGAGAGACATCCCTATGGGGAAAACTTGGGAGAGGACATTGTGAAAAACACACACAAGAAAACACTCATAGTCTCACCTTCCACAGGCAAACACTGCTACTGTTAGCACCTTTCTTCTTCTTCTGTGAACTCTGTCCTTTACACAGTGGACACTGACCTCTATGTTTGATTTCCTAACATTTCCATGTGTCCTCAGTATACCTTGATAAACATCACGTGCAGAGGCCAGGTAAGTTTTTTTTTCTTTCTTTTTTTTTTTTTTTGAGATGGAGTCTCCCTCTTTCGCCCAGGCTGTAGTGCACTGGTGTGATCTTGGCTCACTGCAACCTCCAACTCCCTGGTTCAAGCGATTCTCCTGCCTCAGCCTCTCAAGTAGCTGGGATTACAGGCTCGCGCTACCATGCCCAGCTAATTTTTGTATTTTTAGTAGAGATGGGATGTCACCATGTTGGCCGGTATGGTCTTGATCTCCTGACCTTGTGATCCACCTGCCCTGGCCTCTCAAAATGCTGGGATTACAGGTGTGAGCCACCGTGCCCAGCCAAGACCAGATGACATTTTATTAAGTGGTTGAACCAAAATTTATCTAAACATTCTCCTATATATTTACGATTTTTTTTTTACGTTACAAAAAGGGATTCCATGAACATATGCGAATAACTGTTCTTCCGCATTGAGGATTATTTCCTTAGAATGGATTGTTAGATTCTTGGGTCAAAATGTAAGAACATTTTTGGCACAATTATTTTTGATATTTATTTGTACCTTCTATCTTTAAGTACTTCTTCTTTCCATGAGGTGGATTTTTGTTTATATGTTTTTTAACTACTTTGATTTAGTTGGTTTTTAAAAAACTATTCTAATTCTGAAAGCAGGATGGGCTTACCACAGAAATTCAGAAATGTAGGTAATCAAAATCATTTAGATAAAAATCAGTCGTATTTCTACATATGTAAATGAAACGTTGTTATAGTTTTGATATTTATCTTTCCAGATATTTTCTATGCTTGTATAAGAAAGTATGGTTTCATGAAAATATGATCATATAGGTTTTTGAAATATATTTTCAAAATGAATTTTTAAAATAAAATTTCTGGCTGGGTGCGGTGGCTCATGCTTGTAATCCCAGCACTTTGGGAGGCCAACGTGGGCAGATCACCTGAGGTCAGGAGTTTGAGACCAGCCTGGCCAACATGGTGAAACCTCATCTCTATTAAAAATACAAAAGTTAGATGGGCATGATTGGCGGGGCACCTGTAATCGCAGCTACTCGAGAAGCTAAGGCAGGAGAATCACTTGAACCCTGGAGGGAAGGAGGTTGCAGTGAGCCAAAATCGTGCTACTGCACTCCAGCATGGGCGACAGAGTGAGACTCTGTCTCTAAATAAATAAATAAATAAATAAAATAACATTTGTATGTGAAAACCTAGAATAGGATAGTTTATGATGCCATCTTAGTATATGCTTAGCTTCATCTGATAGACCGTAATGAAAGATTTTCTTTATGTTTTAGGTACAAAACTTTGATTAAAAAACATATCCCTGTAGAAAGCATGTTGAGACTTCTCTCCACGTTAGTCTGGGATTATTGAATGATAATTATTATGATTAATATCCATGGAGATTAATATACATGCAACCTTCAGAACAAGTGAAACTTGTTGCCCTAAAGTAAAGCAATTTTTAGTAATTAGTAGTCTATCAGCATAATGTTCATTTTATGTCTTCCTAAACTTTTTATCACTTGCATTGTGGCTTATAAATATTGACCTTTTGATAAAGAGCCTTTGCTGCTGCTCTTTCATTCAGTATAAGAATTTCTGCTAAATACCATTTCTTCTTCTTTTTTTTTCTTTTGCTAGGGATAGAACAATAAAGTGTCTCTAGAAATCTGATGATTTGGCATGGTTTGTAGAGAGATTTGTAGTCCAGGATTGTTTAGCCACAGATTCTTCAGGGTTTTCTAGAGGTTTACATTCTGGGGCATCCATAAAAACCAACTGATAATGTCATTTTTAAGATAAAAATGTAGGATGATAATATTTTATTCAGTGTTGTGACTTGGGACTGACATAGGCTTTATAAATTATTGAATGATGTGGTGAATATGTACTTCATTTGTTCCACAAAAATCTGCTGCCATTTATTTTACTTTTTTTTGTTTTTCAAGTTTTAACAACAGTTTATTATGCAAGATTCCCTGAATTCTTCCCTGGAAATGTGTCTCTCATTCTTTTGGGAGATCATTGCTTAAGCTAGGTAACAATTGGATTTTATGGAGAGAGTTAGAGCTTATGTCTTTGAATAATCACAGTTACATTCCCATGTGACCCCAAGAGAGTGGCTTTCTCTCCTTCCCAGAGGTCTCAGTGCTCATTGTCTCTTTCCTTGGGTACCCATGAACTCCCCTGTGTCTTTCTTCAGTTACATAGCATATGTTATATACACTCATTTTTCATTAGCTTCAGAGTTCAAGCAAATGTCATCTTTGCATAAGTCACTTGAATCTCCTTTGGAATGCCTTGCAGAAACCGGTGTTTCTCAAAAGGATTCTTTTCTTCCCTGCTCATGGTCACATTAGAATCTGCATCTGTTGATGGAGGCTGAAAGTCTGATGCTTCTAAGGATGTATGTTATGCCTGCACTGTGTGTCCATCATACATAGTTTTTTAATTCCTTTTGTACCATGGCAGTGCAGTTTGAATCTCTTTCATGTACATAAACATTCAAACATCATGATTAAAAGTATGGTGTTCCATATACAATTACCAAATTCTTTTAAATAATTTCTTAATTTTGAATGTATATGTTGTTACCAGTTTAAAGAGTGCCACAGCAAATAGACCTACAACTTAATCTCTAGTAGTGCAGGTCCTTGGTTAAGGATTGGGCATATTTTATAACGTAAATATAATTCAGCAGGAAAAGGACTAAAATAGTTATTGTCAGAAAGTTCAATGACAATCTCAGAAACACATGAGCGTTTCTGAGCTGCAGCGGTGATGAAACTTGTCTCTTCTGCATATTCTCATAGAAGCTTCTCATGGAAGGCTCAGTCATGGGGTTGACTGTGGGGGACACATCCAAGCATTTCATACCCTAATCCCCAGCAAGATTTAGTGGTCCTTGGGTTGTGTTTTTGAAGATTTCCATGCATATTACAAAATATTCCAGAACTAGTGACAATTTATACCCTTACCATTAGTCTTAGAAAGTGGCTGTTTCTAAGCCTTCCTAGGCTGTTTCATAACTCTGAAGATTTTCTTTTATCTTTACCAATTTTACAGTTTCAAAAAAAAAAAACTCTTAAGATGCCTTTTCTCTAAATCCCTACAGCCACATTTCCTATCTCCCTATTATAGTCTTCTCTTGCTCTTACTTATTGTTGTTATTATTATTATTATTATTATTCTTTCAACCTTCCTCCAGTGGCCTGTGTGTGTGTGTGTGTGCGTTTTAACATGAAGCACAGTCTGTATGTTAAGCACTAGCCCCCGCCTTTGAATAAATGAATGTAAGGTTCAACTTCATTTAACCAAGGATAATGGAGTAATCCAGTTCTACAAAAACGTCTCATCAGTAAGTGTCATTTGGAACCTAAGGATTGGGGCTCTGTTTTCTGCAGCTCTTCCTGATTAGTTTTGGGCAAATCATTATTTTTTTAACCTCAGCTAATTGATTTGCAAAGTCGTGATGGTGCTTTTAAACACCTCTCTTTAAAAAGTTATTAGAGATCAAGAAGACCTGGTGTGTGAAGTCTGTGATTTCTGAACCACGGTAAAAGTGATTATCATTGCCATTGAAGACAAGATTTTGATGCCCCCCTGCCTTTTTTTTAAACTCTGTGAATGGAGATTCTTGTCACAAGGTAATAGAAATGATTAGACAAAGAAGACCTACTGGCATTGACTAATTGGAGTCCTTCAGATTCCCCAGTTTGGGCTGGGATAGGAATTTCTAGAAATGGAATATTCAGGGAGTTCCCTTGAAGAATGACCTTGTGTTGTTATTTTCTTTTCACTGTGCTGTGTCAGTCACTGTGAATTCAAGTGTTTAAGTTTTTAGTCTACACAAAAATTAGCTAAGGCATTGTTTAATTGAAATAGTCAAATTATCACATTTCAGTGCACCTGTGGCCCCATATTTACAGTAATACAGTTTACTACAGTCTACCTGCACAGTCCTTTTTCTTTACTATCAGAATTCATTTGGAGTAAATGACTGATAATAAAAAGCTGGTTATAATAATATCTATAGTAAACAAAGTTATTAAATGCAGTACACTAAAAGCATAATATGTTATTAGAAGAATGGGGTGAATTGCAAAGTTTTATTTAAACACTTTTACAGAACTTGTAAAACAGAACATAACTCATATTTTAACAGTTTTATTGATGTATAATTTATAGACCATGTGATTCACTCATTTAAAATGTACAGTTCAGTGCTTTTAGTATATTGACAGGGTTGTACAGCCATCACCAAAGTCCATTTTAGAGCATTTTCATTATCCCAACAAGACCCATTAGCTGTCACCCCAATCTGCTCATCCTCCCCAGCCCCAGGCAACCATTAGTCTACGCTGTCTATAGATTTGTCTATTCTGGATGCTTCATATAAATGAAATAATACAACACGTAGTCTTTTGTTACTGGCTTCTTTCACTTAGCATGATGTTTTCAAGGTTCATCTATGTTGTCTCATGTATCTGTTGTTTGTTTCTTTTTATTGTCTGATTTTATTCTCTCATACACACACATCCCACATTTTATTTATCTGTTTATCAGTTGATGAGCATTTGGGTTGTTTCTAGTTTTAGTTATGATGTCTAAAGCTGCTATGAACACTTGTGTACAAGTTTTTGTGTAGGTGTATGTTTGGATTTCTCTTTGTTCTGTACTTAAAAGCACAATGATTGTATCACATACTGACTCTATATTTAACCTGGCATTGAGGAAATGCCAGACTTTTCCAAAGTGCTTGCACCAATGTGTAGGCTCACCAGTAGCTTATGAAGATTTCCATTTCTTCAGGTCCTCATCAACTCTTGTTATTATCTGACTTTTTGCTGATAGCCATCCTAATGAGAGGGAAGTGGTATCTCATTGTGATTTTGATTTGCATTTACCAGATGGCTAATAATATTTGAGCATCTTTTCTTGTGCTTATTGGTCATTTTTATAACTTCTTTGGGGAAATATCTGTTCAAATCCTTTGCTTGTTTGTTAATTGGGCTGTTTATCTTTTAATCACTGAGTTGTAATAGTTTTATATGTTCTAGATACAAGTCCTTTATCAGGTATGACTTGCAAAAACTTTCTCACATTCTGTGGATTGCCTTGTCACTTTCTTGAGAGTGTCTTTTGGAGCATAAAAGTTTTTAAATTTGATTTTTATTTTGATACATACCTAGTTTGTTTTTTATTTTTATTGCTTATGCCTTCGGTGTCATAACTAAGAAATCATTGTTCCATTCAAGGCCGTGAAGATGTATACCTACATTTTCTTCTAATAGTTTTATAATTTTCACCCTTATATTTAGTTCTTTGATCCATTTTGAGTTAATTGTGTATAGTGTAAGGAAGGGGTCTAACTTCATTTTTGCATGTGGATATCTAGTTTTCCTAGCATCATTTGCTGAAAACTGTTCTCTCTTCATTGAATTTTCTTGGCACCCTTGTCAAAAATCAATTAACTATAAATGTGAAGGCTTATTTCTGGATTCTTAATCCTGTTCCATTGCTATATGTTTATTCTTATGTCAAGTCCACGCTGTCTTGATTATGGAAACTTTGTAGTAAGTTTTGAAATCAGAAAGTGTGTATTCTCCAAATTTGTTCTTTTTCAAGATTATTTTGGCTAGTGAAGGTCTCTTGAATTTCCACATGAATTTTAGGATTGTCTTGTTAATTTCTACACAGAAGTCGGCTGAGTTACAATGGGGATTGTATTGAATCTGTAGGTGAATTTGGGAGGAGCATTGCCATCCCAGCTTAACAATATAAAGCCTTCTAATTCATGAACATGGGGTGCCCGTTGATTTTTTCAGGTCATCTTTAATTTCTTTCTACAGTGTTGTGTAGTAGTTTTCAGAGTATAAATTTTGTACTCTATCTTTTGAATTTATTTGTATTTCATTCTTTTGTATGCTATTATCAATACACCTATAGAAATGATCCCTAAGAAGTATACTTCAGATTGTCTGGATCAAAAATCTTGTCTGACTTGAGCCACGTAACCACCTTGGCACAATCAGTCATGTCCAGGGTTTTTTGGTCCTTCCACATTATATATATGGTATGTATATATATACAGTACTGTTTTTCCAACAAAAGCTTGAATCTAGGGTGATATGAGTGGGTTTACCATGCCCACCACGACCCCCTGCCCAGAAAGTGGACCTTTACTTGGAACTCAGATATCACATAAATACTTATTTATTATTTTTCAGCTCCATTCATTTACTTTAAGAAAATTGAAGTACAGTGTTATTTTAACAACTAGTAAATGGAAAGAATGATTAATATTAAAGCTTTCATCTCTATAAATGATACTATTTAGACCTCCCTATTAAATATTCTGGGCTCAGTATCAAATTCTATTGTAATATCAGCGTAGAAGTGGTTTCTAATTTAAAACTCTAGCTAGCTGCTGCTCTGCTAAGAATAAAGATTGGCCACAAATTCGACATAATCTGTAGATTCTTTGCCTTTAGGCTATCATATTTGATTCACAATAACTCTGCTCTTTAAGACAGTTTTTAATGACATGATGGGAGAGGAAATGCAAAATGTTTTACATTAGCCTATACTCTATTTGTCCATCTAGTTATAATAGACAAGTCTAAATTATGAGTTCCTATTTAATAGATATGAAGATTAGTCAAATATGTAGAACAAGAGAAAAAAGGATAGCAGTGAAGTAATTTGTGATGGACTATGTTTTTTCTTTTGAGACAGGGTCTCACTTTTTTGTCCTGGCTGGCGTGCTGTGGCATGATCATGGCTTACTGTAGACTCACCCTCCTGGGGTTAAGTGATCCTCCCAACTCAGCCTCCTGAGTAACATGCCACCACACCAGGGCTAATTTTTGTCTTTTTTGGGGGGTAGAGATGGGGTTTTTGCTGTATTACCCAGGCCAATCTCAAACTCCCAGGCTCAAGCGATCTGCCCACCTCTGCCTTCCAGAGTGCTGGGATTATAGGTGTGAGCCACCATGCCGCCGTGATGGACTTCATAAACATAGTAAAAGGTTTCAGCCAAAGCAGTTTGATTTAAATGGATATTTTAACCCTTGGCTTGCAATAATTTTGTCCTCTGGAAAGTATGGTTTTCCAGGCAACATACTCATTTTTGGCCTTGACTGTGTAGAGCAATTATAGGAGCCCATATCAAAAAGTGTCTTCAGTTGTTGCATTAGTGCCTGGAACCAGACCACAAAGGTGGCCAGAGAGGGTACCCCTAAACCATATCTCCCAACATCTCTGACTCTGAACCACACATGCATAGAGCCTACTCAAAGCACCCTAGCTATGGACAGAAGATCTCACTAAGACCAGAGTTGTAGCCCTAGAAACAGTTTGCAGTTTGTGCACAGACAAGAGAACTATCTGCTGAAACAAAGGAAGCAACACTCATTGGGAAAAAAACAGAATCCAGAATTTTCACCACCTAACATTTATAATATCTGGAAAAGAATAAAAAATTCCCAGATCATGGAGAATGAGGACAAAAGAAAATCAATCAGCTCCAGCTCCCAGATGAACCAGATGTTGAAACTAACAGACAAAAGGTTTAAAATGACTGTAATAACTATCCCCAGTGAGAAAAACAAACCATGTTTTCAATGAATGAGAATCTTAGCAGAGAACAGGTGTTGGTAGAGAAATGGAAATGGTAGGAAGCAACCAAATGGAAATTCTACAAACAAAACGTAAAATATCTGAAGTTGTATGTAATAATATATAATAGATCTTTTATAAATGTTAGCTATTATTATATAAGGGTAAAGATAAGGTATTTTGCCTTTATTTTATTATACTTTTACCAGTGAAATAGAAGCAGATAGGACAATTCTGTCTACCTTTTCATCTTCTAAACCTTATTCTCTTTGGCCTTGAGAAAAAAAAAATAAGTCTGGAATGCAGTACTTAGTGAAGTCAGAAAGTTGAGGGAGTTGGGGGACATAGACTATGACCCTTCCCTCTTTCCTGCTGCTTCTGTCCTGCCGTGAGCACCTCTGTGCTGTTGTGCTTTATAGAGAAAATTCCAATTTACCTCCTTTTCGCTCCTTTGCTGGGTCCTGAGTAACAGGAGGTCAGCTTCTAGGCCTTTCTTATCTCTTTCCCTGATAAAAGTTGGATTCATGTGTAGTGTATGAACAAATAAAGCTCTGGGGCCCTGGGTCCGTCCTCTTCTCCCTCTGCCTCTTCCTCCTCATTGTCACATCCTTATTGTAAATGCTTTAGGGGCGATTTATAAAAAATGACATTAATTACTGAAACAATATTATTTACCCAGTACACTGGCAGAATGTTTACTATTTATAGCTGGGTTTTATTTTTGTTTGATGTGTTTAGTTGCTGTGAAAATGAACATGTTGCTCACTCTCGTTGAACCTGTTCCTCCTCCTTCCTCCTTCTCCTTCTTCTTCTGTGCCAGATCGTCCTCCTCTTCAGCAGCTTCCCTTCCTTCATTAGGCCTTCTGGGCAGTTTTTAGGATGTCTGCTCCTAAACTTATATTTCTGTTTAAAATTATTCCATAATAGTGTGTCAACACACCAATCACTTCGACTCCATGCAGGTTAGTCTCTGCATTTCAAACCTGTTTTCCATGTGTTAGTCCTTTTTGACATTTTTATAGGGTTTCTCCAGGAAAAAAAAAAAAAAAAAAAAGAGCATAGCAAAGGTATGAGCCATCCTTATGGAGTGCCGGCCTAGAGGGAAAGAGGAACTAAACACTGTTTGCATACTTACCACATATGAGGGCCCCTCCACCGTGTTTGACACACTCTTCTCACAGCTAACTGGTGAAAGTGGTTTTATATCTAAAAATACTATACTGAGGTTGAGTAACCTGCCCAGAGTCTCACACAGGGTAAGAAGGGACACCAAAATTCAGCGATAATTGTATCATTCCTAAGCCTCTGGGCCTTTAAAATTTATTTACTCTAAACCATACTGCACCACTCTAAGTAAAAGGTTAAGAGAACTCAGGAATGCAAATGCAAAAGTGCTTGTCAAGGGAGAGAGAGAGGAGGGGCAGGAAGAAAGAGAGAGAGAGAGAGAGAGGAGGGGGAGGAAGAGAGAGAGAGAAGGGAGGAGAGAAAGGAGAGAGAGAGAGAGAGAGGGAGAGAAGGGAGGGGAGAAAGGAGAGAGAGAGCAAGAGCACGCGTGATCTATTTACCTTCCTATGTTGTCATTTTTAGCCTTTTCCCACCTTTTATGTGCTGAGAGCTGTTCCGCTGCCATTTTCTCTCCCTGCCTCAAGAGTACATTTAAGTGCAAGTGAATGGGGTGGGATTGTGATTGTTACAGTGATTGCTTAGATTCTGCCCTACCATATCTGCCAGTGTATGAAACTCTGCCAATGTTACCAAACTCAGAGGGTGTGAAGCGCTAGTCCTCACTGTACTGAGCTGATTACCTCATGTCGTCACCAGGGGGCAGCACCTTCCCATGCCTTTGGACTTAGGAGCCTGGGAGGGTGGGAAGCTCCCACCAAACCCCATCCCTTAGCTGGTCCCCTCTTACCTTCCAAGCCTGATCATCCAAGTTTGGGCAAAATGGATGTAAACGTGTTTTTAATTTTTTTTCTTGAGAGGGAGGCAATTGGAGAGGAGAAATACAGCTTATATGTTGGCATACACATTTGAAATATCTGGTACTTTATAAGCAGATATTTTATGTGTATTCTGTGTTTTCTCTGCAGATAAAATAACTCTTTCCTTTACTAGGGATGCAGTGCTCAGCAGTGCCTGTTGCAACCATAAGTTACACCGTATTTTCTCAAAGAAACATGGTAGTAATCGGAGGTCACTGTTGAAAGTACTGACTTTAATTTGCTGACCTTCAATCAAACCTCAGTTTAGGCACTTACTAGCCGTGACCCTGGGCAAAATACTTAACCTCTCTGAGCATCACATACTCATCAGTGATGTGAGGGCTGCAATACATTCCTGCTTTCTTTTTTCAACAAATATTTATTGAGAATTTCTTTACTTGTGGAATGTGGTATTATGTCCTGTGTATAATGGTCTTTATATGTATCTCCCAGTTCCATTTCATATAAGTTGGCCTCTTGTTTCTGTAACTAGGATTGCATTTCTGTCAAAAGTCTTGGCTTATACAGGGACACTCAAAGGCCATCCAGTCTGAAAATGCAAGACAGAGCTGCCTCAGGAAGTGCCCGATGATTTAATTAAAATGCGAAAAGTAGCCCACAGAGGGGCAGGTGTGGTGAACACCCACCCTGCAGGGGTGAGGCGGGCATCCTCCTTCTCGGTGACTTAGCCTGGACCTGCGATGAGTAGAGGCTTGGAGTCGGTTCAGAGACGGTTCTCAGGACAAAAAGTTGGCCCCTGTTTTAGGGAGGCTGACTTGTGGCCACTGGGCATGCTGAGGGTTTGCCATTTAACACTTTATGCCTGTCACTTGTCCCCATTTTGAGTCCAGGCAACTGTGGCCGCTGGAATTATGGAGAGTCTCTTGGGACTCTTCGTTATTATCTTTATATACTGAGGTGAAATTCACATAACATAAAATTAAACATGTTCAAGTAGACAGTTCATTTAGTACATTCGTAATACTGCACAATCACCCTCTAGTTCCAAAAATCATTATTTTTTTAAGTTTCTATTTCGATGAGATTTTAAACTAGGAAAAAAATTACAAGAATGGTACAAGGAACTCTGCATAACCTTCAGCCAGATACATTCACTGTTTACGTTTTGCCTCATTTTCTCCCTGGTGTTCGCTTTCTCTGTGTGTGTGTGTGTGCGCGCATGTGTGTGTGTGTGCGTGTGCATATGTGTCTGTGTATACATACATTTTCCCCCAAAAAAACACTTTAGAGGCTGATGGAGACATTGTGCCCCTTTAGCACTAAATATTTAGTAGGTATATATTTCCTAATATGGCCCTATAGTGCAATTATAAAAACCTGAACATGTAACATTCATACAGTTCTATTATCTAATCCACAGTCATGACTCAAAATTCATCAAATTTTCTGTACACTTTTTCTTTCCTAGACCAGGATGCAGTCCTCCGTCCTGTGTGGATTTAGCTGTCTTCCTTTGTGCTCTCCTTTGATCTGGAATAGCGCTTTGCCTTTCTGTGTGTTCTTTGACCTTGACATTTCTGGGAGAGTACAGACCATGGTTTTGTGCATCATCTCTCTCAATTTGGATTTGGCTAATGCTTTTCATGATTAGATTCAAGTTCTTATATATCATCTCCCTCCTAAGGGAAAACGGGTCCTGATTTCCACATGCTAAACTTAGGAACATTGATTATCCTATTACCCCTACAAAAACCAGAGATGGCAGTTTTTAGCCTTACATTGTAAAGCTGTCCCAATTCTGTGGGCTATAGTGATATAAGGGCCAGTTTCCTGAAGACCGTGGAAAATCTGACGCTATTCCTTTAGTTTCGGGCATCATCAAATGGGAGGTTTATGGCTTCAAGACTGGAAGATGGTGATGCAGAAGCACATTGTGCAGCTGTTTGGGTTCAAATCATTCTTTCGTATCGTTGACCAAATGGAATTTGCTATATGTTCATTCACTGTCAGATGCTGAGTGAGAAAATGACAATTTACAACATACATTCTTAAGATGATTAAGTCAGTCTTCTATGGCATGGTGAAAAATTCCCCAGGCCGCCTGCTGGGCTCCTGCACACTTTGCCTGGAAGAATGAATCCTTTTCTTTACCTCGCTGTGTAACTTCCTCTGCCAAGCAAAAGCACCTTGCTACCTGGAGAATAAATTGACAATCTCAATTTTGATATGTTGCTGATTTCTTTTGTGTACCTTATTACGAATTTACAGCTAATCTTAGCAGTAGATCCAAGGAAGTGATTGTCTATCTTTCCACTGTTTTCTTTCATCCGTGTAGCCAGCCTTACCCAAGTCTTTGTTCCTCTTTCCCCATTCACATGTATTTGATAATTCAGCTTTTCCTAAAATATTTTGCCTTTTGTTTTTAAAGTTGAAAGAGCTATATGCAAGGCTGGGCACGGTGGCTCACGTCTGTAATTCCAGCACTTTAGGAGGCCGAAGCAGGTGGATCACAAGGTCAGGAGGTCGAGACCAGCCTGGCCAATGTAGTGAAACCCCATCTGTACTAAAAATACAAAAAATTAGCCGGTCATGGTGGTGGACGCCTATAATCCCAGATACTCAGGAGGCTGAGGCAGGAGAATCACTCGAACCCTTGAGGCGGAGGTTGCAGTGAGCCAAGATTGTGCCACTGCACTCCAGCCTGGGAGACAGGGGGAAAAAAAAAAAAAAAAAAGGCTGTCTGCAAACATTCAGATGAAATTTGGATTACTTTTAAGCCACGTGAACAAAATTCCTCTTGCCAGTCTGTTCCCTGTAAGAAAAAAATATCTATTGCATTTTTTTCTTAAGCTATCTATTTGGAAATAATTTGGGGTTGACTGAACCATTGGAACCATAGTACAGAGTGTTACCCTGTTCCCTTTACCTAGCTTCCAGCAATGCTAATATCATACACATTATGTCTTACACAAAGTACATTTATCAAAACCAAATATTAACAGTGTATGATCCTGTTAACCAAACAGCAGAGTGTTTCAGGATTTCACCAGGTTTTTCCCTGATGTCCTTTTTCTTACCTCAGATCCCAGATAGCATTTAGTTGTCATAGCTTCGTTCAACCTGCGACAGCTTCTCAGTCTTTCCTTGTTTTTAATGGCCTTGATATTTCCTAGGAAGTCTGGTCATGTGTTTTATAGACTATTCTTCAATTTGGGTTTGTCTGATATTTCTCATGGTTAGAATGGGGTTATAGGTTTTTGGAGAGAAGCTTACAGAGGCAAAGTGCCTTTGCCACATTGTATGAGGAGGTACATCTCTCCTGACTTTTACAATTTTTATTCTCTTGTATTGTGTAGTTTCAAATATCTTTCTGTGGTGCTAATACTGTGTTTTTTTTTTTTTTTAATTAAAAAAAATTTTTGAGACAGTGTCTGGCTCTGTTGCCCAGGCTGGAGTGCAGTGGTGTGATCTCAGCTCACTGCAAGCTCTGCCTCCTGGGCTCAAGCGATCCTCCCACCTCAGCCTCCTGAGTAGCTGGGACTACAGGTGCCACCATGCCTGGCTAATTTTTTCTTTATTTTTTCTTTTTTTGAAGAGGTGGAGTTTTGGATTTTTTGTTTGTTTTTTCGTTTTTGTTTTGAGACAGAGAGTTTCACTCTTCTTGCCCAGGCTGAAGTGCAATGGCGTGATCTTGGGTCACTGCAACCTCCGCCTCCTGGGTTTAAGTGATTCTCCTGCCTCTGCCTCTCGAGTAGCTGAGATTACAGGCGTGCACCACCACGCCCGGCTAATTTTTTGTATTTTTAGTAGAGACAGGGTTTCACCATAGCCAGGCTGGTCTTGAACTCACCTCATGTGATCCGCCCACCTTGGCCTCGCAGAGTGCTGAGATCACAGGTGTGAGCCACCGCACCCAGCCAGAGATGGGGGTTTTTCCGTGTTTTTCCCAGGCTGTTCTCGAACTCCTAGGCTCAAGCAATTATCCTACCTCCCAACGTGCTGGGATTATAGATGTGAGCACCACACCTGGCCTGTACTGCTTTTTAAAGTGGAATGATGTGGATCAGTTACTTGTTTTTTCATGCAAAATCCTTAGAACCTGCTTAAGTTATCTGTATAGTATGGGATATCCCCATCAAAGAATATCAACTCAGAACATTGCTTTCTCTACTCTAAGTACTTTCTTCAACTCCACTTGAAAAGCATGGGTGTATCACTTTGTAAAATGTTATACACTGGAAGAAATAATGCAAGAGGAAAAGTGATTGAGTGAGTGTATTCGTCAAGGTTCTTCAGAGAAACAGAACCAGTAAGATATATACACACCCAGAGACACACACAGACACACACACACACAGAGGAAAGCCAGTGGAGAGCTGGAGATCAGAGAGCTGCTAGTATGGATTCCAGGCTGGTCTGAAGGCCTGAGAACCAGGAGGACCAAAGGCAGAAGATTGGTGTTCCAGCTCAGGCAGTCAGGTAGAGAGTGAATTCCATCTTCCTACACCTTATTTGAGCCCTCAGTGGACAGGATGGTGCCTTTCCACACTGGGGAACCATCTGCATGATTCAGTTCACCAATTCAAATGCTAATTGATACAGTTTGGCTGTGTCCTCACCCAAATCTCCTCGCGAATTGTAGCTCCCATAATCCCCATGTGTTATGGGAACAACCCAATGAAAGATAATTGAATCACGGGGGCAGTTTCCCCCATGCTGTTCTCGTGATAGTGAATAAGTCGTACGAGATCTGATGGTTTTGTAAGATGTTTCCCCTTTTGCTTGGTCCTCATTCTCTCCTTGCCTATTGCCATGTAAGATGTGCCTTTCACCTTCCTCCATGATTGTGAGGCCTCCCCAGCCATGTGGAACTGAGAGTCCATTAAACCTCTTTTTCTCTGTAAGTTACCCAGTCTCGGGTATGTCTTTATCAGCAGCATGAAAATGGACTAATATACTACTAATCTCTCACAGAGACAGTCACAGACACACCGAGATAATGCTTCACCAGCTATCTGGGTGTTCCTTGGCCCAGGCAAGCTGACATGTAAAATTAACCATCACAGGAAGTTTCCCAGTGCCTAACTCCCTCCTGAATCATGCATTGGCTGTCTTGAGTTTTGGGGAAGGGCATTTATTCGGTTTGATGGATCTGTGGATATTTTAGAAAGCTGATTTCAATCTATAATGTAAGCTTCCCCTTCAAATACAAAGAAAAATATAGATACAGATTTTATCCAATTTCCTTTCACTTATGATCTCTCTAGGTCCCAGTATATACCACATAGTAAACAGTGAGTCAAGGAAAAGAAGGGCCAGAGTAATCCACAAACCTTAATCAATCCATGACCACCCAACAGCTGGAGCAATCATTCTCTAGCTTTCTCTCATTAGGTACACACTAAATTAGAAATCTTTAAGTAGTGTTCTCTTGAACACAGAGTGACAGGAATGAAATGTGACACATAACAGAGTAAAACAAATACAAATAGTTTTAAAAACAAAGTCAGTCTTTAGAAGGAAGGTCACTTTTGCTTATTTCCTAAGATTTAATTCAAATTCTCAAAATACATTTTAAATTATTGTGCTGTAACTTGAATATCCCTAATTACTATGCTTCCAATTGGGGAAAACAAATAAATTTAATTAGCTCTGAAGTTTGAGAACTATTGAAAGAAGCACTATTCCCATGCCACTTCTTTGTACTTTCTTGTGCTCATGATGTTTTTAATTGCATTTTTTGTTTTGTGTGTGAATGTGTTTGGCAACCATTGCCACAGAGTATTGTGTCTGGAATTGGTGGGTTCTTTGTCTCGGTGACTTAAGAATGAAGCCGCAGACCCTCATGGTGAGTGTTATAGCTCTTAAAGATGGTGTGTCCGGAGTTTGTTCCTTCAGATGTTCAGATGTGTCTGGAGTTCCTTCCTTCTGGTGGGTTTGTGGTCTCGCTGACTTCAGGAGTGAAGCTGCAGACGTTTGCAGTGTTACAGCTCATAAAGGTGGCATAGACCCAAAGAGTGAGCAGCAGTGACCCCGAGCGGGTTGCGGCTACTGGCTCAGGTAGTCCGCTTTTATTCCCTAATCTGGCCCCACCCACATCCTGCTGATTAGTCCATTTTACAGATAGCTGATTGGTTTGTTTTGACAGGGTGCTGACTGGCGCATTTACAATCCTATAGCTAGACATAAAAGTTCTCCAAGTCCCCACGCGACTCAGGAGCCCAGTTGGCTTTGCCAAGTGGCTCACACGCTGGGGCCGCAGACAGAGGTGCCCACCAGTCCTGCACCCTGAGGCCGCACTCCTCAGCCCTTGGGCAGTGGACGGGACCAGGCACCACGGAGCAGGGGGCGCGCCTGTCTGGGAGGCTTGGGCCATGTGGGAGCCCATGTGGGGAGTGGGGGTGGGGTGGCTTGGGCATTGGGGGCTGCAGGTCCTGAGCCCTGCCCTGCAGGGAGGTGGCTGAGGCCCGACTAGAATTCGAGCACAGGGCCGCGGGCCAGCACTGCTGAGGGACCGGGCGCACCCTCCACAGCCGCTGGCCCAGGTGCTAAGCCTCTCAGGTCTGGGGCCAGTGGCGCTGGCCAGCCACTTGGAGTGCAGGCCCAGCGAGGCTGTGCCCACTGAGAACTCCCGCTGACCCTGGAGCACTGTGCAGCAGCCCCAGTTCTCCCCCACGCCTTTCCCTCCACACCTCCCTGCAAGCAGAGGGAGCCGACTCTGGCCTCAGCCCGCCCAGAGAGGGGCTCCTATAGTGCAGCGGCAGGCTGAAGGGCTCCTCAAGTGTGGCCAGAGTGGACGCCGAGGCTTGAGAAGGTGCTGAGAGTGAGGGCTGCTAGCACTTTGTCACCTGTCAGTATCATGAGTTTTATAAGCCACTATGTGCAGAAACTTTTCTTGATAGGGCAGAGAAAGTAAAATCTCAGATTTGCTTTATCTTGACAATCTTCTGCTAGAACATACTGTGTTTAGCGTTCTCACTCTGAGTATCTATTTGGAAAAGTGGTCTTCTTTAATTCCTTGAAGCTCTTAATTTCAGTTCCACTGGAAACTCTTCCTCCCACCTTTTATCTAGTTTGTAGCATACAATGTCCATTTCTGCATGGGTCACTTTTCCCACTGGAAGATACATCTACAGACCTTCCTAAGCATTTTTAATGGCTACACCATACCCGTATTTTCTCATTGAGCTGTGTCTTCCATATTGGTCTATGCCAGTATTGTGTGACATTGATTGTATAGTCTTCTAAAAGCTGTAACTGTGTTTTCCTTTTCCCTTCTTTACTTGATCTTCTAACTTTCATTTACTGCAACCAATATCAGAATAAAAGTAATACAGAAATAAAAGAAAATCAGTTCCATGTTTCCATTACAGTGCATCTGTTATTTTTGTTTTCTGTTTCCTTCCAGTTTTTGGTCATTTTGTAAATGGTAAAATAATTGTAATAGGAGGGAAGAGAGCATTCTATGTTTTATTTGAAGCGTTATCTCACAAGCACTTTTTCATATTGTTATACCACAATTACTTTTATGGCTGTTCATTCCATTGAGTTGATGCATTGTATATATTTTGATATTTTTAATTACTGGACATTCAGTGTTCTAGTATTTTTGCAAGGAATATTGTGCATTTTTATTCTTACAGCTTTCTCTTTCTTTTTCAGTTATCTCACTGCAATAGATCAAAGTATTTGGAGACTTTCATAGTGGTTAGGCTATATGTTCCCTTTTTTTGTTTTATTTGTGACTATTTTTAGCACATTGTCATTTATAAGAAAGTGCTTTGTCAATGCATAGGGAGGAGGGGACAATAAGGAAGCTGTCCTTTTTGTGAAAGTATTGTTAGGATTCTGAGGAAGCTCTTCTAGGAAATAACTGAATAGTGAAAGTATAACAGTCGATGAGTCCATTTGGGGAGCTTGGGAAATTGTTGGGATGTTAAAGGCCATTCTGAAATTAATTTGTCTAGCCCATTGTAGGCTTTACTGAAATTATCTCTAGTAAATGACAATATATTCTCAGTTATATCCAAAGACTATTGTAGAACCAGCCACGATCTCCTGTATATCATTCTAAACATCACTTGAAAGTTCTTTCTTACATCTAATCTGAATCCTATGCTGCTGTGAAAATCATTTTCAAGTATTGCAGTTCAACTTGGAACTAAAAGTAACTATGTTCTTCTACACTGAGAACAGAGACACTGTCCATTCTAAAGTGATCATGAGTCATTTTTTGTTTTTGTTTTTGTTTTTTTTTTCAGACAGAATCTCACTCTGTCGCCCAGGCTGGAGTGCAGTGGTACAATCTCGGCTCACTGCAACCTCTGCCTCCTGGGTTCAAGTGATTCTGGTGCCTCGGCTTCCCGAGTAGCTGGGATAACAGGTGTGCACCATCACACCCAGCTAATTTTTGGTATGTTTAGTAGAGACGAGGTTTCACCATGTTTCCCAGGCTGGTCTTGAACTCCTGAGCTCAGGCAGTCTGCCTGCCTTGGCCTCCCCAAGTGCTGGGATTACAGGCGTGAGCCACAGTGCCCGGCCTGTTGAGTTTTGTGTTGGGCATGGGGAAGAGTGAAAGCCAGGTGTCCGCAGAGGGTTAAGAAACCTGTTGGAAGGTGACCCACGGTATAACCCCATGGTGGGCCTCCTGTATCAACTGCTGTTTGGTTTCAGCTGTCCTAAAGGGAGGACTGACTCTGTGACCTGACAGTGCCTTCTGTGATGCGTTACTATTGTCATGCCATTCCAACTGGACATTGAAAATTTGCAGACAAATGTAAAGAGATTTGGTAGTGACTAATTTGCATTGCACAAGGTGTTGATAGTAGTGAACAGCTTGCTCTGAAGCCTGTATTCAAAATTTGGAAGGAACAAACACTATGAATATGCTCATCTCACCACTACCCAACCTATTTTTCTTTCACTCCTTCGCTTTGTCTCCTTATTATTCTGCTGATCTTTGTCTCTGCAGTGTTTTAAATGCTGTTTCTCTTTACTTTTCCCACCTTCCTTTTTTCCCTCCCACTCCTTTTTTCTATATCACCTTTCTCTCTGCTCCCTCCACTTCATCTTAGATTCCACTTCCCCTTTGATTTTTTACCATTCTTGACCCCTTTCCTCTTTTATTGGGAAAATAGGCTTTAAATTTGGAGTATGCTAAGAAAATGTCGCTTTATGCTAAAAAACTGCAGGATTCAGGGACTGTATTTGTGGTGTGGCTTATTGATAGAAGAGGGGCTATGGAAGCTAGTGCTTACAAGTGATTTAAGGGTGATAGCTCAGTGTCTCAGGTGGACATGATTATGCTGTGGGACAGCTGGGTTCCATTTTAGCCTGATATTGACCTCTCCTTGCCGTGTAATTAACAGTGTGCCAGCCACAGATCATAAAGTGAGTGCCGTTCAATGAATAACATCACGTACTGGTGCCTGGAGTTTGTTGTACCCATGGGACCTAGTGGGCACAGGGCATGCCTGAATATCTAGCCAGGAGTGACATTTAAGCTCAGTTGCTGGATGCTGTATTACAAGAGCTCTGACATGCATCCTCAGATAGCCGTTCGATACAGATGGCTGATGAGTTCTGAAGCTTCACACTGACATGTCCAGGAGCCCAGGGGCAAACTGACCCTTTCCTCTTTAGGCGCAGTGCCTGCGTCGACTGTTTAGAAATCATCAGAAAACGTTTGAATATATCAGGTGAATCTTAGGGGGCTCAATTTTTGGTGATTAAACTAGACTCCTAAATAGAGTTCTCTAAACCCCAAACACAATGAACAGAGATTCATAGTGAAGTAGGTTTGCCTCCCGGAATGAGAGTTGCAGTGAATCCAGTCCTTTTCTTGGCTTTGGTGTTGTGTAGTGATTAACAAAAATGTGAGATGACTGCTGGGCACCTTTATAGGAAAAAGGAAGGGGGAGGGTATTGAGCATAGAATGGATGCTCTCATTTGCTTGAGATGTGTAAAATAAGTTGGGTAGAATAGGGAGGGGCACAAGACTAAAGATTTAAACCCCCCAGTCATGGTTTCATTTACTACGTTAAGGAATTTGATGAGGTAATTGGACAGAGTCAGGACAAAGAGAGAGCAAGGCTGAGTATCAATGATCTTCAGATAATCACTAAGGTATTATTCAGGACACAAGCCAGATGACGTTAGCTTCACCAGAAGATGGACTGATGTGGCCATGGATTCAGTTAGTAATTCTTGGAATTGCTGAGGCTTGGGGAAGCCACCACCATGTGGTTTATCTTTGTCTAACCTCACTAAAGCCGACTGAGCAGGCACTATCTGTTTTGGGCTTTCAGGTTTGGGGTGGTGGTTCTCAGTGGAGCCTGAAGGGGAAAGAGAGGCCTTTTAAAAATAAAATATTTCTTTTCTCTTCTCTACATAAGTTTTGAGCTTAACAGGCTTTGATCAAGAAGGATTTCACGTTGGGTTTGTGTTTTGAGTTATATCTGCTCAAGATGCTGCTGTAGGGCTGGAGGAGAAGGTCAGAGAGAGGGAAAACTTGGACTGTGCTGAAACTGCTTCAGGCTCACTTATTTAATTATTCACTCAGAAACAGCAGCGTGGACTAAGAGCTATCTGTGCTTTTGCAGTGTAGCTTCACTACTTAATTTGAAATAAATTCCCTTATAATAGGTCCAATGTATAATCCAAGGCAGATTTGAAATAACATTCAAAGAGTTTTTGGCCATCCACTGTTGTTTCCTTCCATCAGTGGGGATCTCTGTGACGTGGCTTGTGCTCCCTCAGTGGTCCTTTTTCTTGAAACCTCACAAGGTAACTTGGGACCAGAAGATGGTGTAGCATGAACAAGAAGAGGTGGCCTGCAGTCCTAGGTGCTGGTCCATGCTGGCCAGGACAGAGAATACTGGATATCACATAGTCTGTAAATGCAATTTCAAAGAGTGCATCTCTAGAGTTAAATGAGTTTGCCTTAAATTCTGTATGGTTGCAGATGATGTAATCCTTTTATAAACATTTTATTAGGCAGGTTAAATTAAGATACAGGAAATGCCATTTCACATTGTGTTGAAGAGGAAAGTCAAGTCTTGTGAACGTTGTTTACTCTAACGGAAGGTTCTTACATATCCATCTCAACTTAATTTTCTCATTGTTTCAGCATCCGAGTTCCCTGCTGCCTTCTACTCTTTGCACAGTAGAAAGTCAATCTGTGAGCAGCTTGCTGAGATGAGTAAGAGCTGTCTGCTAGTGAAGGGAAATTTGGACTCAATGAAAATAGTCAATGGAAACCTCTGTTTGCTGTATCAAGCATGCAGTACTTATATGTGTACATGGAACAAATTTCTTTTTCAGCTTCAGTGTTGTAACGAAGATGGCAATTTTCCTTCTCAGTGTAACATATAAATGCTCTACTTGGTAACTGAGTAGTTGTCTTGAGTTCTATTTCTGGTATTGTTGGCAGTGTACTTGCCTAGGACAAGCCTTTTGACCACTAGCTATAGACTCTTAATATCCTAATCAAGGCTATTAGTACTTTCTGATAGCAGCTTAGCTCCTCCATTTACATCAAATCTTACCTTTTCTGCATTCAGCTGATGAAGTCTGTGAAAGAATAGGAATAATATAATAAGCTAGCTTTGGTGTTTTGGCCTTTTGGGTAAGAATGCAGGGAGGAAATGAAATGAGGGATGCCTTGAAATGTCTCACTTAGACTTTCTTATGTTCAGAGAAATACAGAGAGAACATTTCCTAGATACTGAGAGTAAATTTCTTTTCTTGAACCTATTTTAAGTGCCTCAGAAGAGGACTTCAGGTTGAGATGACTTTTTTTTTTTTTTAATGTAAGCACGGACAATTCTCTTTCCACCCTCAACCCTTTACAGAATTTCTGAGAACAGTGAATTTCAACGAAGGGGAGGAACAGAAATGAAGCTGACAAGAGAAGCCATCTAAAATTAAAACTCTCCATATGGAATTGCTTTTTCTTTTCCCCTAGAGCGTGTACTCACTCTAAGTCATGGAAACTCAGCTCTGTCTTTGAAAATTTTCTTACAGTATACTCATTGGAGGCTCTAATAATGCCTAGCTTCTATTATTGTCCAGCTTGTATCTTCTAAATGTCAAAACTATGTTCCTCCAAATGACAAGTTTTTATTTTAAAAATATTTTTACTAACTTTACTTATATATTGAGCAGATAATAGTACAAAATTCAAAAACAAAAGACCCAACATGGTGAATATTGTTGATCTTAGTCTTTGGATTGGATCTGATTGTGTTTAGAAGTTGATGGGGGGATAAGTAGCTCTCTAAGCTAGATTCTTTATTGCTTCCCATCAGTCTAAAATGTATTAGAAAAGCAAGTAAGGCCTGGTTGCAAGAATAAACTAATGGATTATTTTTACTTAATGGCAAGTTTACCCAGAAATCAGATATTTAAATATTGCTGCTATATCTATATTTGTATGTCCGTATGTTATTGCCCACGATGCCACTGATTGGTGGATACACAGTTTATGTACAACTGAGAAAAAGAAACCTAGCCAGTTAAACTATTTCCCAGCACCTCCCATTATTTAAATGATCTTTTAGGAAGAATTCAGTGTATCTAATATATTTTAAAAATATATTTATTGAAAGAACTCCTCTGGACTTAATGATATATAGGTATTTATCATTGAACACTCTTATAAACATATAAAAAAATACAAGAAAAATACATCAGCTAACTTTTACTCCTGACACTTCTACACAAGAAAATATGTCTTCTGAATCATTTTCAACTCAACTCTTCAGTGTCTAAACTTGCTACACAATTTGCCCTTTGTGCTATAAAGAATATTGGTGAAATAGTTTTAAAAGAATTTTTATTTTGGTTTATTTTGAATTAACACTTTCTTCAAAGTTTCTGGAAAAAAGAAATTTTTAAAATGAAAGTTCAGCCAGGCATGGTAGCTCATACCTGTAATCCCACCACTTTGAGAAGCCAAGGTGGGTAGAACACTTGAGGCCATGAGTTTGAGACTAGCCTATCCAACATGGTGAAACCCCATCTCTACTAAAAATACAAAAATTAGCCCAGCGAGGTGGCACATGCCTGTAATACCAGCTACTTGGGAGGCTGAGGCACAAGAATCACTTGAACCCAGGAGGCACAGACTGCAATGAGCTGAGACAGCGCCACTGTACTCCTGCCTGGGTGACAGACTGAGACTCTGTCAAAAAAAAAAAAAAAAAAAAAAAAAAAGGAGAAAGAGAAAGAAAAAAGGAAAGAAAGAAAAGAAAGAGAAAGGAAGGAAGGAAGAAAAGAAAGGAAGAAAGGGTAAGTTAGTTCACTGATGCTGAGTTCTTAAGCTGTTTACCACTGCAGTTTTGTCATGTTAACACAATTCTGACTGTTGCTGGGCTGGGAATGTAAAGGAACAGATCCCAGCACTTCCAACAACCATTTGGTGCCTAGGGTTAGTAACTGCTTTGGTATATCTCAGGGTTTTCATTACAGTTGCTGAGACCCATTCTGCTAATTCAATTCAATGCTGAATTTTTAAATATTCACACATGAAAGTTGCTTTGCAACTGCTGTCCATCTGACTGCAATTGAAAGATGCCATTCATTGTGAAATTGTATCCAAATTTAGAGTTGGTAATAGATGAAAAGAAATGTGCATCTGGGCTGGGCCAGGCACCGTGTCTCATGCCTGTAATCCCAGCACTTTGGGAGGCCAAGGTGAGTGGATCACCTGACGTGAGGAGTTCAAGACCAGCCTGGCCAACATGGTGAAAACCTGTCTTTACTAAAAATACAAAAAAATTAGCCGGGCGTGATGGCGTGCGCTTGTAATCCCAGCTACTCGGGAGGCTGAGACAGGAGAATTGCTTGAACCCGGGAGGTAGAAGTTGTAGTGAGCCGAGATCGTGCCATTGCACTCCAGCCTGGGCGACAAGAGTGAGACTCTGTCTCAAAAAAAAAAGGAAAAAGATGTGCATTTTAGAGTTAATGAAAGATAATGATTAAATACAATTTCTAGAATTTTTAATGTTTCAGATGAGAATTGTGGACTTTTACTGAGCTCATAAACCAAAATGCTAAGTCAAAAGTAAAAGCTGTTCCTGTTGGTTCCTAAGCGTGATGATTGGGTTTTCACATTCATGTGTGACATGTGCCTCCCTCAAATCTTGTGATGATGTCATCACATGACCCATCTGACGTGGGAAGAAAAATGAAAAAGTAAAAAAAAAAAAAAAAAAAGCAAAAACTTGAGATTTTGAAATGTCTTAATTTCTTAGCATGATTCTCCCCTTCCTTAGAATGCTCACAAATATTAACAATACATTTTTTTTCAAGACATCTAAAGTGACTCAATTTGAACATTTAAGTGGCAGGTTAAAAAAACTTTTTCCCCTAATAATTCAAATATTTGTTTTACTGTGAGAAATTCAGAAATCTGATTTAAGGATGACCTTCTTATTGAAGAGAGGAAAAGCAATGGAAAGATATCTGTATTGGTAACTGAAACTGGCTCAAATCATAGCTGTATTCTCCTTTCTTTGAAATGTGTAGAATTATAGCCAATGGGTTAAGAAAAACTATTTAAAACTTGGAAATAAGGCAAAAAAGTAGAGGAGCATATCCTTTCAATATCATATTGGAACATTTTTTAAATAAATAAACCTGACCAAGGATTATTTAATTATTCAGGAGAACTTCCTTATGTTTAACTTTTGTTTTTCACTCTTAATTGGAGTCTATAGACACTGGGAAGTTGTGTGTTACTGTATAGATTTTTGGCAATAGCTGTCTAGTGAAAGAAAGAACCCTATGTTTTATGCATTTTAGGACATTAACCAGCTTTGCAGGTAACCTAGCAATTTTCTGCTAACATTTTCAAAGGCTAGAAACACATTCTCCATCAGTCCTCTTTAGATCAGCCTTATTATCTTGATGGTTTCTTCATTATTGAGTTGAGTAAATCTTGACATATATTTATTCTATATTTTTATGAGTCCTGTTTTAAACTTTTAAAAAAAATTCATTTTGTTGAGATTTAAACCTCTCAAGTGAAATAGTTACTATTCATCATTATGTTATGTATTTATAGGTTGACAAGTGCTCTTGGTAGTAGTTCATAGTGACCTGCAGAGATGAAAATGCCTGTTTATGAGGTTTAAAACTAGATTGCTGAACCTGTGCATGAGTTAGATTTCATTAAGGGACTCCCCTGTGATTAGCACATGATTCTCCTTGTGTGGATGGAAGTTTCAGGGGCCGAAGCTGGGCTTGTGCAAGGAATCTAGCCAGAACATTTCAGAAGAGCCTGCGGATGCAGGGGTGCCCCACGAGGCAGCTGTTCATCTTTGCTCCTCCAGCACCTGGTGTGGGGTTTTCTAAGCTCTCAACAATGTGTGTGGTGGTTTCTGGAGTTACTATTCTTGTCTTTCAGGGGATTTGAGGAGATTCTTCTGTTTTCAGAGGCTTCAGAAACGCATGGTTGGGTCTTCAGAATGATCTCTTCAGAATCAATTGAGTGTATCAGGCATTAAATTTACTTGGTTCCAGTTTACCCCCACCCTGCACTTTCTCTTACCTCCCTCCCTCTTGCATTAATCCCATTTTTCTCCCTGCTTTCCTTCCCTCCTCCCCTTTTATTCTGTTGACCTATCTATTTACAAACCCTCCCTCACTTGAGATGGTGTAGAAGATGACATCACACTTAACTGAGATATGTATTTATTTGATTACCTGAAGGCTTTCTATAATGTCTTAGTGGAAGCCTTTATGGTAAACACCAATCAATGAAACACACAGATATCAGGGAGGAGAAATTTCCTGTGTATTTGAATGTTGCACTGATCACCTTATCTAGTGTACTTAGCCATTTTCTTAAGGTAGTAATTAAAGTGTTTCAAACTTGAAGTGGTTTAGGGTCATGAATTTTGAATTGACAGAATACTCACAGTACAGTGCTGTATTTTCTTATGTAGTCAGTCAGCACTCAAAAGTCAGGTAAGATGTTGCCAAAAGTATAAATGAGTGGAAAACAAGAAAGGCTATTAAATTCTTTGTCAGAGAAATCTTCATAAATAGAACAAGTGACCATACGGGTAGGAGACTGAAAATGTCCATTCCTTAATTCACTGAGATAGAGAAGGTAGAATATCCCCACAATATTTTGGGGGACTTTTGCTTCTTTAATTAGTTGTCTGATTATGTTGATAAAACCCTGGGGATGGAGATATGTACAGTTCAACAGTCTCAGGAAGGAGGCTCCTTTAGTACAATGTTTACGGGATTCAAGATAAGTGTGGGCTCAGAATGGTGTCGGGAATCAGAATCCTGGAGCCAGTGAGAAAGCCAAACTTCACATGAATGACATCTGAAGTCTAGTAAGAGCTCAAGGTCAGTTGATGTCTTGAAGGGAACCAGGCACGGCGTAAGAACCAGGATTTCTTCAAGAGGGAGCTTTAGAAGAATGTAGTGGAGAATGCTGATGCCACTCCAGACTGGAAGCTCATAGTTGACAGCTGCCACCTCGCCAGGGCCCACCTGGTTCTGGGTTCTGTTCAGAGCATTTTCTGGGCATCATGTCGTTTAACCCTCACACCAGGCCAGTGAGAGAGTAGTACCTCTGCAGTGTTACAGGGGAAGAAGTGGCTTTAGAGAGGTGAACTTTCTAAGAGTACCAACTGATACTGAAGATTGCGTTGGAACCCAGGTTGGTCTCTCTCCACCTCTGTGCTGCCAGTCATGACGTTGTGCTGCCCCCATGTCTGCTCCTCTCACCTGTTGCAAGTAGCCAGCCTCTTACCTGATGAAGACCATCAGGCCCGAAGGACCAGGCTCTTTTGCTCCTGCAGAAAGCCAGTTTGGGGTGGGACATCTGGACAGGCAAAAGTCATGTGACTGGTGGACACAGGATTCCCAGGCACCTGTTCTCTCAAGGGTGGGCTCTTCTGGGGACATTTGAGGGCTACTCATGATTCCGTTGAACTGTTGTTTGACTTGGTCCTTCCAACCTCCAACATACGGGACCACTGAGAGAAGCAGTACCTATGGCAGCTTTAAACTGCCCTGCTCCTCTGCTGTTCTGACAGTGTGTGAAGCCAGCAAAAGCTTCTTCGCATCAGGTGCCAGTGGGGAAATAGGAGGAAAAAGGGGGAATAGGAAGGAAAATCATGCTATTTTGTAGACAGGGGAGGATTTCATAAAAATATGTTCAGAATGGTTTTACAAAGACTGTGCATATATGCTCCAGGTCTGTTCAGGAAAGATTCATTTGTGGAGGATTGAAATGTTCCATTAACATTTCTTATCTAAGAGAAGCAGAGGCATCTACTGAATTTCACAAAATGTAATATGAAAACTGATCTCCAAGGGTCACCTTTAATATTTTACTTCCTTCTTCATTGTTGAAAATATATTTCAGCTCTCTTTTACATACCAGCATACAGCAGAGGGAGAAGATAGCATAATCACTGCAAAAGTATTATCAAATGCAAGCACGCATTTGCATTTTTGGCAAACAACCACTTTTGATTTTACATTGTATTATTCCATAATATTTAAAGCACAAAGTCCTGAAACTATCAAACCTACTTGAGTTTGTGATAGTCAGATACTAGTTTCATTGTGCTTTTAATTAATAAAATGTAGATTTTCTAAATTAAAATTTTCATTATGAAATATTTTGACCATAAGGGAAAAACAGAATTAAATGGTATTCATATATGTACCTACCGCTCAGATTATACAGATACTAACTTTCTGCTGTATTTTCTTCAAACGTGACTTTATGTTATGACTATTAATAAAATGGCACATTACAGATATAGTTGTTGTACAGCCCCCTTCACATCGTCTCTTCCTCTTTCTCCTTTCATGAGGCTGATGTATGTTATTCCCTTGAATTTTTCTTTTTTTTTCCGAGACAGAGTCTCGCTCTGTCACCCTGGCTGGAGTGCAGTGCCATGATCTTGGCTCACAGCAACCTCTGCCTCCCAGTTCAAGTGATTCTCTTGCCTCAGCCTCCCGAGTAGCTGGGACTATAGGTGCATGCCATCACGCCTGGCTAATTTTTGTATTTTAGTAGAGACAGAGTTTTGCCATGTTGGTCAGGCTGGTCTTGAACTCCTGACCTCAGGTGATCCACCCACCTCGGGCTCCCAAAGTGCTGGGATTACAGGCGTGAGCCACTGTGCCAGCCCCCTGAACGTTTTTATGCTTTGACAACATGGTTGTGAAAATACTAAGTGAAAGTTTCTTCAGAGCTGTATTTTGAAGTAATATTCTCAATTTAGAGCCATAAGTCTATTATTTTATTATTATTATTATACTTTAAGTTGTAGGGTACATGAGCACAACATGCAGGATTGCTACATAGGTATACATGTACCATGTTGGTTTGCTGCACCCATCAACTCATCATTTACATTAGGCATTTCTCCTAATGCTATCCCTCCCCCAGCACCCCACCCCCTGACAGCCCCAGTGTGTGATGTTCCCCTCCCTGTGTCCATGTGTTCTCATTGCTCAACTCCCACTTACGAGTGAGAACATGTGGTGTTTGGTTTTCTCTCCTTATGATATTTTGCTGAGAATGATGGTTTCCAGCTTCATCCATGTCCCTGCAAAGGACATGAACTCATCCTTTTTTATGACTGCATAGTATTCCATGGTGTATACGTGCCACATTTTCTTTATCCAGTCTATTATTGATGGACATTTGGGTCGGTTCCAAGTCTTTGCTATTGTGAATAGTGCTGTGGTAAACATATGTGTGCATGTGTCTTTAGAGTAGCATGACTTACAATCCTTTGGGTATATACCCAGTAATGGGATCACTGGGTCAAATGGTATTTCTAGTTCTGGATCCCTGAGGAATGGCCACACTGTCTTCCACAATGGCTGAACTAATTTACATTACCACCAACAGTGTAAAAGCATTCCTATTTCTCCACGTCCTCTCCAGCATCTGTTGTTTCCTGACTTTTTAATGATGGCCATTCTAACAGGCATGAGATGGCATCTCATTGGGGTTTTGATTTGCATTTCTGTGATGACCAGTGATGATGAGTATTTTTTCGTATGTCTGTTGGCTGTATAAATGGCTTCTTTTGAGAAGTGTCTGTTTATATCCTTTGCCCACTTTTTGATGGGTTTGTTTTTTTCTCATAAATTTGTTTAAGTTCTTTGTTGATTCTGTATATTAGCCCTTTGTCAGAAGGATAGATGGCAAAATTTTTCTCCCATTCTGTAGATTGCCTGTTCACTCTGATGATAGTTACTTTTGCTGTGCAGAAGCTCTTTACTTTAATTAGGTTCCATTTGTCTATTTTGGCTTTTGTTGCCATTGCTTTTGGTGTTTCAGTCATGAAGTCTTTGCCCATGCCTATGTCCTGAATGGTATTGCCTAGGTTTTCTTCTAGGGTTTGTATGGTGCTGTGTCTTACATTTAAGTCGTTAATCCATCTTGAGTTAATTTTTGTATAAGAGGTAAGGAAGGGATCCAGTTTCAGCTTTCTACATATGGCTAGTCAGTTTTCCCAGCACCATTTATTAAATAGGGAATCCTTTCCCTATTTCTTGTTTTTTTCAGGACTGTCAAAGATCAGATGGTTATAGATGTGTGGTGTTATTTCTGAGGCCTCTGTTCTGTTCCATTGGTCTGTATATCTGTTTTGGTAACAGTACCATGCTGTTTTGATTACTGTAGCCATGTAGTATAGTTTGAAATCAGGTAGCATGATGCCTCCAGCTTTGTTCTGTTGCTTGGTATTGTCTTGGCTATGCAGGCTCTTCTTTGGTTCCGTATCAAATTTAAAGTAGTTTTTTCCAATTCTGTGAAGAAAGTCAGTGGTAGCTTGATGGGGATAGTACTGAATCTATAAAAATCTTTGGGCAGTATGGCCATTTTCACAATATTGATTCTTCCTATCCATGAGCATGGAACGTTTTTCCATTTGTTTGTGTCCTCTTTTATTTGGTTGAGCAGTAGTTTGTAGTTCTCCTCGAAGAGGTCCTTCACATCCCTTTAAGTTGGATTCCTAGGTATTTCATTCTCCTTGTAGTAATTATGAATGGGAGTTCACTCATGATTTGGTTCTCTGTCTGTCCTTGGTACATAGCAATGCTTGTGATTTTTGCACATTGATTTTGTATCCTGAGACTTTGCTGAAGTTGCTCATCAGCTTAAGAAGATTTTGGGCTGAGATGATGGGGTTTTCTAAATACACAATCATGTCATCTGCAAACAGAGACAATTTAACTTCATCTTTTCCTAATTGAATAGACTTTCTTTCTTTCTCTTGCCTGATTGTCATGGCCAGAACTTCCAATACTGTGTTGAATAGGAGTGGTGAGAGAGTGCATCCTTGTCTTGTGCTGGTTTTCAAAGGGAATGCTTCCCATTTTTGCCCATTCAGTATGATATTGGCTGTGGGTTTGTCATAAATGGTTATTATTTGAGATACATTCTGTCAATACCTAGTTTATTGAGAGTTTTTAGCATGAAAGGCTGTTGAATTTTGTCAAAGGCCTTTTCTGAATCTATTGAGATAATCGTGGTTTTTGTTGTTGGTTCTGTTTATGCGATGGATTGTGTTTATTGATTTGTGTATGTTGAACCAGCCTTGCATCCCAGGGATGAAGCAGACTTGCTCATGGTGGATAAGCTTTTTGATGTGCTGCTGGATTCGTTTTGCCAGTATGTTATTGAAGATTTTCACATCGATATTCATCAGGGATATTGGCCTAAAATTCTCTTTTTTTGTTGTGTCTCTGTGAGGCTTTGGTATCAGGATGATGCTGGCTGGCCTCATAAAATGAGTTAGGGAGGATTCCCTCTTTTTCTGTTGATTGGAATAGTTTCAGAAGAAATGGTACCAGCTTCCGTTTGTACCTCTGGTAGAATTTGGCTGTGAATCTTTCTGGTCCTGGACTTTTTTTGGTTGGTAGGCTGTTACTGCCTAAATTTCAGAACCTGTTATTGGTCTATTCAGAGATTCAGCTTCTTCCTGATTTAGTCTTGGGAGGGTGTATGTGTCCAGGAATTTATCCATTTCTTCTAGATTTTCTGGTTTATTTGCATAGAGGTTTTTATAATATTCTCTGATGGTAGTTTGTATTTCTGTGAGATCAGTGGTGATATCCCCTTTATCATTTTTTATTGCATCCACTTGATTTTTCTCTCTTTTCTTCTTTATTATTCTTGCTAGTGGTCTATTTTGTTGATCTTTTTAAAAAACCAGCTCTTGGATTAATTGAATTTTTTGAAGGAATTTTTGTGTCTCTCCTTCAGTTCTGCTCTGATCTTAGTTATTTCTTGTCTTCTGCTAGCTTTTGAATTTGTTTGCTCTTGCTTCTCTAGTTCTTTTAATTGTGATGTTAGGATGTTGATTTTAGATCGTTCCTGCTTTGTCTTGTGGACATTTAGTGCTATACATTTTCCTCTACACACTGCTTTAAATGTGTCCCAGAGATTCTGGTACACTGTGTCTTTGTTATCATTGGTTTCAAAGAACATCTTTATTTCTACTTTAATTTCGTTATTTTTTATTTATTCATTTATTTTTGAGACGGAGTCTTGCTCTGTCACCCAGGCTGGAGTGCAGTGGCATGATCTTGGCTCACTGCAAGTTCCTCCTCCTGGGTTCATCCATTCTCCTGCCTCAGCCTCCCAAGTAGCTGGGACTACAGGTGCCCACCACCACGCCCGGTTAATTTTTTGTATTTCTTTTTGTAGTAGAGACGGAGTTTCACTGTGTTAGCCAGGATGGTCTTGATCTCCTGACCTTGTGATCCACTTGCCTCGGCCTCCCAAAGTGCTGGGATTACTTGCGTGAGCCACTGCGCTCGGCCTCAATTTATTATGTACCTAGTAGTCATTCAGGAGCAGGTTCAGTTTCCATATAGTTGTGCAGTTTTGAGTGAGTTTCTTAATCCTGAGTTCTAATTTGATTGCACTCTAGTGTGAGAGACTGTTTGTTTTGATTTCTGTTCTTTTACATTTGCTGAGGAGTGTTTTACTTCCAATTATGTGGTCAATTTTAGAATAAGTGTGATGTGGTGCTAAGAAGAATGTATATTCTGTTAATTTGGGGCAGAGAGTTCTGTAGATGTCTATTAGGTTCACTTGGTCCAGAGCTGAGTTCAAGTCCTGGATATCCTTGTTAATTTTCTGTCTCATTAAGCTGTCTAATATTGACAGTGGGGTGTTAAAGTCTCCAATTATTATTCTGTGGGAGTCTAAGTCTCTTTGTAGGTATCTAAGAACTTGCTTTATGAATCTGCGTGCTCCCATATTGGGTGCATATATATTTAGGATAGTTAGCTCTTCTTGTTGAATTGAGCCCTTTACCATTACGTAATGGCCTTCTTTGTCTCTTTTGATCTTTTTTGGTTTAAAGTCTGTTTTTATCAGAGATAAGGATTGTAACCCCTGCTTTCTTTTTGCTTTCCATTTGCTTGGTAGATCTTCCTCCATCCCTTTATTTTGAGCCTATATGCACATGAGATGGGTCTCCTGAATACAGCACACCAATGGGTCTTGACTTTGTATCCAATCTGCCAGTCTGTGTCTTTTAATTGGGGCATTTAGCCCATTTACATTTAAGGTTAATATTGTTATGTGTGAATTTGATCCTGTGATTATGATGCTAGCTGGTTATTTCGCCCATTAATTGATGCAGTTTCTTCCTAGCATCAATGGTCTTTATAATTTGACATGTTTTTGCAGTGGCTCATACCGGTTGTTCCTATCCATGTTTAGTGCTTCCTTCAGGAGCTCTTGTAAGGCAGGCCTGGTGGTGACACAATCTCTCAGCATTTGCTTGTCTATAAAGGATTTTATTTCTCCTTCACTTACGAAGCTTAGTTTGGCTGGATATGACATTCTGGGTTGAAAATTCTTTTCTTTAAGAATGGTGAATATTGACCTCTACTCTCTTCTGGCTTGTAAGGTTTCTGCAGAAAGATCCACTGTTAGTCTGATGGGCTTCCCTTTGTGGGTAACCCGACCTTTCTCTCTGGCTGCCCTTAACATTTTTTCCTTTATTTCAACCTTGGTAAATCTGACAATTATGTGTCTTGGGGTTGCTCTTCTCAAGGACTATCTTTGTGGTGTTCTCTGTATTTCCTGAATTTGAATATGGGCCTGCGTTGCTAGTTTGGGGAAGCCCTCCTGGATAATATCCTGAAGAGTGTTTTCTAACTTGTTTCCATTCTCCCCATCACTTTCAGGTACACCAATCAAACGTAGATGTGGTCTTTTCACATAGTCCCATATTTCTTGGAGGCTTTGTTCCTTTTCACTCTTTTTTCTCTGATCTTGTCTTCTTGCTTTTTTTCATTAGTTTAATCTTCAATCACTGATATCCTTTCTTGCGCTTGATTGAATCAGCTATAGAAGCTTGTGTATGCTTCATGCAGTTCTCGTACTGTGGTTTTCAGCTCCATTAGGTCATGTAAGCTCTTCTCTACACTGATTGTTCTAGTTAGCTATTCATCTAACCTTTTTTCAGGGTTTTTGGCTTCCTTGTGATGGGTTAGAACATGCTCCTTTAGCTCGGAGAACTTTGTTATTACTGACCTTCTGAAGCCTACTTCTGTCAGCTCGTGAAACTCATTCTCCATCCAGTTTTGTTCCCCTGCTGTTGAGGAGCTGCAGTCCTTCGGAGGAGAAGACGTGCTCTGGTTTTTGAATTTTTAGCCTTTCCTTCTGGTTTCTCCCCATCTTTCTGGTTTTATCTAACTTTGGTCTTTGATGTTGGTGACCTACAGATGGGGTTTTGGTATGGATGTCCTTTTTGTTGATGTTGATGCTGTTCCTTTCTGTTTGTTAGTTTTCCTTCTAACAGACGGTTCCCTCAGCTGCAGGTCTGTTGCAGTTTGCTGGAGGTCCACTCCGTACCCTGTTTGCCTGGGTAACACCCGGAGGCTGCAGAACAGCAAATATTGCTGCCTTATCCTTCCTCTGGAAGCTTAGTCCCAGAGGGGCACCCGCCTGTATGAGTTCTCTGTCTGCCCCTACTGGAAGGTGTCTCCCAGTCAGGCTACTCGGGGGTCAGGGACCCACTTGAGGAGGCAGTCTGTTCGTTATTGGATCTTGAACGCTGTGCTAGGAGAACCACTGCTCTCTTCAGAGCTGTCTGGCAGAGACGTTTAAGTCTGAAGAAGCTGTCTGCTGCCTTTTGTTCAGATACACCCTGCCCCTAGAGGTGTAATCTAGAGAGGCAGTAGGCCTTGCTGAACTGCGGTGGGCTCTGCCCAGTTTGAGCTTCCCTGCTGCTTTGTTTACACTATGAGCATAGAACCACCTACTCAAGCCTCAGCAGTGGCAGATGCCCATCCCCCTGCCAACCTCCAGCAACCCAGGTTGATCTCAGACTGCTGCGCTAGCAGCCCAAGGCTCTGTGGGCATGGGACCCACCAAGCCAGGCATGGGAGGGAATCTCCTGGTCTGCCAATTATGAAGACCATGGGAAAAGCCCAGTATTTTGGCAGGAGTGTACCATTCCTCCAGGTAGAGTCACTCACAGCTTCCCTTGGCTAGGAAAGGGAAATCCCTGGACCCCTTGTGCTTCCTGGATGAGGTGATGCCCCACCCTGCTTTGGCTTGCCCTCCATAGGTTACACCCACTGTCCAATCAGTCCCAATGAGATGAACCAGGTACCTCAGTTGGAAATGTAGAAATCACCTGTATTCTGCGTCAGTATCACTGGGAGCTGTAGACCGGAGCTGTTCCTATTTGGCCATCTTGGAAGTGACCCATACGTCTATTCTTAAAGTCATTTTTCTGTGAAGTATAATTCCTGAAGTGTCCACTTGTTGGAGGAGGTTGAGGTTAGTATAATTACTATCAAAAAATAGACTTTCAGAAATTGGTTCCAGCTTTTCCTGCCCCTCATTACTTCTCTGAGGAGCCTGGTAGATCCTTCCCCACATGTGTCCCTTATAGGTGTCCACTCCGGCAGATACTGCTTGGAGACATATGCAGAGGACTACCATTCGTTTGGGTTTTGCCCCAACACAACCAGCTTATACACATTATACAAAAACTTGCTTTTTTATTTCTCAATTCATCATGGACATGCTCACATCTAAGTAGATGAACAATCTGGTGCTTTCTAATATATTTACATAGAAGTTTGTATCACAAATTCTGTTCCTTTCATTTTCTTCTTTTTTGAACTATAGCCTTTTCTCCTTAACTTCACTAAATGAAGCTCCCTGTCTTGTTTGCAGCCTCCCTTCTTTCCAGTACTGTGTGTTAACCATCTCAGTGTATGCTTCCCACCATTTCTAAATGCTTTTATGATCATGTGTATACATGTGCACATGCACGCACACACTCCTCCACACACATGCACACATAGGTATATTTGGTCATTTCTGTACAAAAACAGGATCACACTTGGTACATTCTATGTACTAAGTGGCTGTTACTGTTGAGATTTGAAAAACATCAAAAAAAAAAAAAAAAAAAAAAAAAAAGGCCCAAACAGCAAAATGTTTTTACAAAGAGAGAGCCTTGCTCAAGGTGCCAGAACATACCTGGGGGATCCAAACCTCTCACCCAGGTCTTCTCAGACAAAGTCACTTTCTCTGCACCCAACTTCAAATGAAGACCACTCCCACACAGCCCTGGCAGCTCAGGGCAGCGTTCGTGTGCCAGGCCTTCCCTACCTCTTCTGCGGGTTTGCAGGAGGATGGCCACCTGCTGCCATCCAGATTTCAGGCACAGCTTCCTCTGATATCCAAGGTCACATTAGTCTGTACCTGGAACCATGACTGTATGAGGTTCACAAGGACACCAAAGCTTTATTTTTTATTTTTTAACATAGTAGGTTTGACTCCATCTAATCTGTTTGCTAAGGTTAGGGGCAATGCGGCATTCACATGCTATTTACTTAACATTTCCAATACTCTCCTCCTCCCTCAAGGTTATTATTTCTCTGGTTGGCGATGGACTCAAATCCTCATTCTCAAAAGCTTGTTCTCAGGGCTGGGAAAGGCACAGTTGCTGTGTTGGCAGGTGGGCAGATTTCCATGGGCTAAAACAAAACTAAAGCAGAAGTCACCGTATATCTGCTGCTCCTGACCCTTGATAGAGAAAGAGAGTGGAAAATTTCTCCTCGGTATTTGCTGGCTTTGTCGTGGGATGTCACACGATGCATTTGAAAAAAGTTAATTTAAAAATTTAATTTCAACACTGATTTTTAAACCAGAACTACGTCCATCTCTCTTGTCTTTTTATCCTCAGCTCCAGTTGATTCCTGCTGGAATTGTTTCCAATATGTTCTCCAGAAAACCATCTCCTTTCAGAAACTTTCAGGATCATGGGGGCCAATTACGTCTGTTTAGCTATTAGGTTGACTCATATGATTAACATTACATTTTTGTAGTTCAAAAATGGCCAGATATTGTCACTTCAGTGGTTCAACCCAATATGTTTACCCTGAATATTTACAGGTAGGAAGGCTTGGGAGCTAGAAGGCCCCATGGGGATTCTATTACCCAGTTCTCAAGGTTTACAGGGGACCACCTGGGGCCAGCCTAATTGCCCAGTTGATGATGAATTGATTCACCTGTGCTGAAGCCTTCTCATAGAATGCCCCTGATGAAATGTGAAGTGTGGTGTGAACGGTCAGGCTCCAGGAGGTGCAGGCTTCAAGGATCACAATAAAGGATGGGGATCCTTTAAAGCCCAGAGGGCTATTCCCTGGCAGGAAAGGAAAATTAGGCAAACACCCTGGAGAGGCCCAAGCCTGAGAGACCTCAGGACCTGAGATTGCCCCTGACTCTGAGGATTCAAATCAGACAGATCCTCTTCCTGGCCTCTTCTATCCACACCCGAGTTTCCCCACACTGTTTGAAATGCTGTGGGCAGAATGCAGGCCACTTGCCCTGACTGCAGAGCACTGACTTGGGCAGGTGGGCATGAGCCTTTCTGCCCAGCGTGAGTTCCTCTGGCACAGCTGGATGCTGACCTGCAGGGAGGTGCCTCAGTGAGTACTTGAGCAGGGTCCAGGATGAGAAGCCAAACTGTTTCTCATGTTCTCCTGCAAAATGAATTTATTTCCTTGTTAGAGAAGAGTGGACACACCCCTAGTCAAATATAAGTGAAAATCGATACATCTTTATTAGAAAAAGTTAGAAAGATATGGACAGATTTAAAAAAAAATTACCCATCTTCCCACCACTACAAATCATTATTACTGCTACTTTGGCAAATTTCCTTCCAGATTTTAATGCATTCAAAAAATACGTAATTATGTTAAGTCTTTGTCTTGATACTGCTGATCCATGTATACTTCATATAATAAGAATATATAGAAAATATTCTATATAAAATATACATTGACCAGGACTATATGCTACTATAGAGATTGTATACAAAATACAACTGGCTGCATTTTATATCCCTACCCTTTTCATTCATCCTAAGTAAATACTCTATGCACATAAATGTTCCATAGTGTTCCCTAAAGTCGATTTTCCATCATGTAGTTAACAAATTTTCCTTTTAGTGTAGTAAAGTACATGGACTCTGGACGGTTTGATTCAAATCCCAACACACTGATTGTGTGAATGTGCGCAAGATGCTTAATCTCTCTTTGTCTCTGTCTGTTAAACTTTAAAATTGGTTTAAGAGTTGTATGTAGCCTGTTAAAGAAAAAAAAAAAGAATTATGCATAACCTGTTGCAGAAAAGAAAAGTCTTCAGACGTTGCCATTTATAAGCAGTACATTGAAGGGAGGTAAGCTATGTTACCAGCCATGGCCCAGATCCCTAGTGTGTCAAAATTAGATGTCATCTTTTATGTCTGAATATATATCAAAGGCCCTATTTGAGGTTTGTCTTTAAACAAAAGAGGAGAAGGGGCCCTAAGACACAAAGGTTGGGCATTGAGTCACTGTGACACTAGCTGGCAGGGGAATGGGGACCTTCTAGCCATGAGCTAAGGTTCCTGAAAACATTCCTTTCAACATAACATTTGCAGGACAGAGAATTTGTTGAGTGAAACATTTGGGAGTCTATAAAATCATTACAGTATTTATCCCGGGGAGCAAAACATTAAACATTTACAAAGGGGCCACTGTGTTGTTCAGGGAGCAAAATATTAGCATTTCTTTGTTAAGATATTGAACTTTTGATTAAGGAGTTTTTAACTCTGGACAAGGACTGATTTTCTGATTAATTCATGGGTCGCTGGGAGGATCAAACACTTAGAACAAGAGTCTGCAAATGTTTCCTATAAAGGGCCAGGTAGTAAATATTTTAGGTTTTGTGAGACATATGCAAGGCTCTGTCACAGCTTCTGGATGTCTCAGCTCCCTGGTGTGAAAGCAGCCACAGACAATATGCAAATCAATAAGTATGACTGAGTTCCAATATGACTTTTGTTGTGGACGCTGAAATTAGAATTTCATGTCATTTTCATATCACAGATTTTTTTGTCTTTTGATTTAAAAAAGCTATTTAAAAACATAAAAGAAAAAATATTTTAGACTCTTAACTGTACAAAAACCATTTGGCCCCTGGGCTGTAGTTGGCTAACCCCTGGCTTAGAGCAGTACTTGGCACTAGTGACTGCTATGTATGTGTTAGCTCCTACCCCCACGGTTACAGCTGTTGTTATCACCATCGTCACCATCTACATCCTTCTGCTATTGCAAATAAAGCACTGAAGAACATCTTCAGGGAGAAAGATTTTTATCCCTCCCCTGCTTTTGCAGTTACTAACTGTGCTGCAGCCCTATGCTAGAGCCAGACAGTGCTAGGCTCTGGAGAAATCTCTGCATCTCTTTGACTTCCTGGGAGTCCATTTGTAGCAGCTGCAGCTTGATCAGCTCCTTGCTTCACCATGGCAGAGAGGTTTCCCCTCCCATGCTGATGGTGGTTCCTCACCAGAGGCTGCCTGGAGAGCTGTGCTGGGCTCAAGGAGAATAGGCTTCATGACGGATTATCAAGGCCCAGGAGTACTGTTTGCACATGTGCTATGTTCTTTGTTGGACATAATAGCCTGTGTTCTCCCTGGGGATGAATGAAAAAGGGAGACAGAGATGCCCACTGTACATGACATGTATTTATCCCTTGTTTTAAAGTGACAAAAGGTGGGAGAAAGGGGTTCATAAAAGGAATGATACAAGGAGGAGCTGGGAGGTAAGGAAAGAAAGAATAGGGCACTGTTGCTAGAATGAGCCATGATATCTGGATTGTTCCAAATCCCCCATGTGCTCAGCTGAGTAGAAAAGTTGCAGATATCTTTATAAACCTTGACAGCACTATTTCATTATTCATAAAGACTTTTTAAAAAATCATAACCAGCTTCATTTTTAAAGGAAATTTATCCCCAAAGCATTTTTTAATTGAGTTTTTATGGTAATTCTTTGTATTGACTGTTGAATCAACATACCAAATAAAATATGCTCCAGTGTTTTCTTTCATTCAGGAAGTCTCAGTTCTGCTTCTTCAAAATAATGAAGTGAGAGTCAATTCAGATTTTCGTGAATTTACATACCTGGCAGTACATGGCCTTTTCTAAGAGTAAATGTGAAAGAGTATTATTTTTTAACTAGGAAAGTTTGCCTTAAATCCAGAATCTTTGGTGTATGATCTTTCATTGTTTGTGCCTGCATAATTTATGAGTGTGTGTGTCTTGCTGTATTATTAAGGCTTTTAATAACTCACTTCTGAAATAGAAGTTCCTCGAAGGCAGGTACTATTTTTGTTTTAAACTCATCTTTCGATGAAATGTATAATTTCTATCTTGCACAGTGCCTTGCATAGTAGTGGACGTCCAAAATTGTGTGATGAGAAGAAGGAGCTCAGGGTTGCAAGCCATCTAGTGGTTATTTGCCTTTCCCTTCCCTAGATAGTGTCCCTGCTGTACATCCCGCCCTGACCACAGTATTGCTCAGGACAAAATCTTTTCTGCTATTCCTGTTTCTGTAGTGGCACAGAATACTGTCAATACCCTTTCAGATGCCTGAAGACAGTGTTAGTCCAACCTACAACTTCCATCTCAGTTAATCACCACACCTCACACACCTTTCTAATTTTCCCTGGGCTAACTAACTAGTTTTTTTTTTTTTTTTTTCCTCCAACTTTTCTGACATGCCTCTCTGTTCTGACATTTCTGCTTCTTTCCGGCCACTCTTGTGTGCACAATTTCTTATGTGTCAGGAACTGGGTTACATTGTGACCCCCAGATTGTGCATCATGTCCAGATGTGACCTGGGCAGGGCCCAGTCCAGTGGAAACTCTTCTGTTCTTGTTGTGCTCCTATTAATAAAACCTAACATGGCAGAGCCCTCTGGTTGCCACATGAACTTGACTCCTCTTGGACCTGTTGCCAACTTCAATTCTTAGTTGATAATTTGAACAGTCATGGACTCTGCTTGGTTTCAGAACATTTTCAGGGAGGAGATTCCCTTAGTGACACTTGGAGGTGGTCTTAGAGCTTCTTTGAACCTGGGGTATCACACCAGGGGTACAGTTGTGGAGTTGCCCAGCCCAGAGAAACAGAGCCAAGGTTGGGGCCAGGAGGTAGCAGGTGGGTGAATGGAATGAGAGAGATGAGTGGAAGTGTTAAGGAGGTCAGGCAAAGAGAAGACGATATACATCAGAGAGGGAGGTACACTGGGGAATCCAGGGGGCTTAGAATCTATTGGCCTAGATCCCTAGCATCTTCCTGGGTGTTTCTTTCAGGAGGCACCTTTTTGCCTCACCTTAAAGAAATGATGAGGAGCTGGGATCGCATGAATCATTCATGAGCCAGATTTCCCTTTAGTCTGTACACATGTGCTTGAATTTCTAAAAATCTTTTTAAGGGACTTTATATTTCTCTGATTAAATTTCTTCTTGCTAATGGACCCCATATGCCTAGTCACCAAAGATCTTTTGAACCTAAAGGGGAAAAAAGCTACAGAATTGAAGTGGTGACTCTACCACTTATTAGCCATTGTCTTTCCCAAGTTGCAAGTTCTGACCTCATCCATAGGATGAGAACCATAACAGGTACCTCGTCACTTGTTTTGATGGGTGGTCGGGAAGATAATTGGAATTTTGCATTTGGAGTGCCGGGTGTGAAGCCCATCAGTATCAGTACCAACACCTTGTCGCAGTTATTTTTCTGCTCTCAGAGTATTCACCGTGTCTCCCTCTTAGGTCAGTTTTGATAGACTGTCTTCCCTGTTTTCATCCAATCTATTGATTCTTATTAGTAGATTCCTATTATATATGGAGAGGGATCAACAGCAGAATCTGAAGATGCCTAGAGGCTACTTGCAAGGATCTTTGGGACACTGGTCCATGTTGGGGGTTACAAAGTCAGAGGCCTTCAACAACCTCATTATACAAATGTGTAAGAACCAGGTGAGGAGAGAGTGGTGGGGCCCATGTCAACTCAGAGAATGTATGTGCCATCTAAAGCAGTCATCTCAGTAAGAGTCACTGCCCAATCCAACACCTGGTACAGGGGGAGTCAAGGGCACCAGCTCCATGGGCTGCTATGAATAGCTCCCTAACATGTGCTTGCATTTGGTTAATGTGGCTTTGGAGCAGTGGTACTTATAGTATGGTCCAGAAGCCATCGGCAGCACCTAGGAACTTGTATGAATGCAAATTCTTGGCTCCACTCCAGACCTACTGAGTCAGCTCTGGAGGTGAGGCCCAGCAACCTGGGATTTCACAGGCCCTCTAGGAGATTCTGATGTTCTTGAGAATGATTTGGAAAGTGGTTCTCAACCTTGGAAGGACACTGGAATCAATGTTCTGGGGAGCTTTAAAAATTCAACCACCTGGCTCCCAACCACAGAGCTTCTCATTGAACTGATTTGGACTAGAACCTGGACACCAGGAATTTTTTTTAAAGCTCCCCAGGGGATTTTCAGGTGCGTCTGAGACAGAGAACTGCTGTTCTCAGGAGCTCATTGAAACACCCACATACTCATTTCTCCTGGGTGAAGAGGTGACGAGAGGGAGGCATGTATCATTTGACAGAGTTCCTAGATGACCTCTCTTCCCCTTAGAGAATGTGACCTTGAACCACCAGCTCAAGAAATAGCCTCGAATAGGGCTTTTCATAGATTAAATGAATATTCACTCAATGTGACTTGTTTTAAAGGTTGCTTTTAATGCTATATTTGTTCAGCAAATGTAGGCACTCATATAACACAAATATTAACTCCTAAATCCTCAAAGGCTTTCCCCATGATATGCCATCTGGCAAGCATTATTATCATCAGCTCTTTATTATCCACGCTAATAAAGGACTAGCATGGCACTGGTAATTGAAAACCACGTATCATTTAAAAATCATTCAGGCTAGTACCAGTACTGTTTTCCAAGTCAGGAAGTATTCAAGAGTAGAAATATTGACTGATTACAGTTTGCTACTTCCCTGTGGAGGTGCTAATACATATTATTTTAGTGAGAAATTTGAGCCATTGGAGTGAGAAGCTTCTAAATTATAATTCCTGTTTCTGAATAAGGGGGTTTGTTTTATTGACGAGAGTCCTGAGCACAGAGACAAGGAACAGCAAGTATATTTGAAATGCATGTGCCCCTGGGAACCAGTGGATTAAAGCATGGTATAATATAGAAGCTGCATGGGGATTTGAGGAATGGTGGATCTGGATTCTAGATCTCCTGATATTACCTGTGTCATTTGAGATGAACCATCCTCTCTACCAGTGGGTCTCAAAGAGTCCTCAACTAGCAACAGCTGTATCACCTGGCGATTTATTAAAGATACAATTCTTGGGCCTTACCCCGGGCCTACTGGATCAGACTCGGGGTGGGGCCAGCAATCAGTGCTTCAAAAGCCCTCCAAGAAATTCGGATGCCTGCTCAAGTTTAAGCACTGCTACTCTCCACCAGGGGCTCAGTTTTTTTGTCTATAAAATAAGAGGACCAGCCTAGATTATATTTAAGGTTTACTCTAGCTCTCCAGTGGCCATGGTGTGTGGGCACAGAATAGGTTTAGAGATTTCCTGTCTTACAGCTTATACCCTCCCTTGAATGTGTGATTGAAATCATTCGGCTGAAAAACTGACAGGCAGGTAACAGAAAAGAAACTGATTTCCAGGAACTAGATACTCAGACTCGATACCCAAACGGCACCTTGGGCGCTCACTACAAAATAACTCATAATATCTTCAGCTGGTTGGTACTACTTTCCCAAAGTAAAAAACTCTGGTGTTTTGGAAAAGGAAGCAGCCATCTCCCTTTTCTCTAGGGACTGAGAGCTGTCTGCTGTGATTCACAGAGCAGCATTTCAACGGAAACTAACAAATGACATTTCAGAAGAATGTACCAGAGGTACACAGGCTTTGCAGTAAAACAAGGGAAAATTTCAAGCCGTTTATCAAAGCTCCTGCAGCTTCCATTTCAAGACAGGTGGAAAAAAATAACATGGAACAAGAAAAGAAAATAAATCTGTATCCAGGGCATCTCATAAATAAGAAAGGAGTTGGGGGAGTTGCTGGCCTTGCTGAGCTCTCAGAGTATTTTTGTCACAGTACAGAAAGCTTTTAAATGTTTTGGCGTGAAATTCTTTTCCTTTTCCTGTTATTAAAATTTGTGGTTGTAAAATTATTTCACTGACTATTGAAACCAAAAAAAAAAAAAAAAAAAAGAAAGCTGAGAAAATGATAACTGGAGTGAGAGAGAGAGAATGAGAACATAGTTCACTCTTTACCCCAAAATATTTTTTATTGTTATCTAAAATGTAGTGATGCTCCATAATTTAGGGTAAGTCATTGAAAATCAAAGGCAATTTTCTAATTGGCTTTTGCTCAGTAAGAGCCTATTTGCTATAGACAATTAGGGATGTGATTTATTGAACATGAGAGAGACATGGGTCTGTTATAATGTCTGAGGGGGTGGATGAATTATAACTTTTATTAAAAAGATAGGCCAGTAGTGGTAGCTCACGCCTGTAATCCCAGCACTTTGGGAGGCTGAGGCGGGTGGATTACCTGAGGTCAGGAGTTTGAGACCAGCCTGGCCAACATGAGGAAACCCTGTCTCTACTGAAAATACAAAACTTAACCAGGCATGGTGACGCATGCCTGTAATCCCAGCTACTTGGGAGGCTGAGGCAGGACAATTGCTAGAACACGGGAGGCAGAGGCTGCAGTGAGCCAAGATCATGCCATTGCACTCCAGCCTTGGTGATAGAATGAGACTCCATCTCAAAAAAGAAAAAAAACAACAAACAAACAGAAAAAAACCGACCGGCTGCAGTGGCTCACTCCTGTAATCCTAGCACTTTGGGAGGCCAAGACTGGCAGATCACTTGAGGTCAGGAGTTCGAAATCAGCCTGGCCAGCATGGTGAAACCTTGTCTCTACCAAAAATACAAAAATCAGCTGGGTGTGTTGGCGGGCGCCTGTAATCCCAGCTACTCAGGGGGCTGAGGCAAGAGAATTGCTTGAACCTGGGAGGCAAAAGTTGCAGTGAGCCAAGATTCCACCACTGCACTCCAGCTTGGGCGACAGAGCAAGATTTGGTCGCGAAAAAAATAAAAATAAAAAATAAATAAAAAGATGGATCTCAGGCCCACTCTGCCAGATGGAATAACGTTGATTGAGGAGAACCTGCATTGGACATCTTTGTGAAATTCCCAGCAATGTTAGGTTGTTGATCAACCTGTTTAAAAGCCCATGCTCTGAGTTCACAGTCTGGCTTTGCCACAACTGGCTCTGAAACTTTGGGCAAGCTACCCAATTGTCAGTGCTTTGGTTTCCTTTGGGGGATAATGACAGTATCCACCTGGTGGGAGTTTTGTGAGGATTGAGAACACCGTGTGCAAGACACTTTGCGCATGCCTGGTGCATAGCAGGCATTCTTTTATTGAGACTATTTGCTAATTAGTCATATAGTTCTTTAAAGGAACCCTAAAACTCAATTACATTGTTTTTTAACTGTAAGAATTTTTTGAAAATAGCAAATGAAAGCCTGCGGAGGGGTATGATTGATGAAAGGAGGTTTGAAGGGCATATTGGGTGCAAAATTCAAAGAAGATTGATAACTCTTGAGCCATGGGATCTTCTCCTCCATCAGCTTCATTAACATAGCTTTGGGGAATTGTTAGAATTAGATTCAGAGATACTAATTTTTTTCCACTAGATTTCCTTTTTTATGTATTTATTTTTGAAACTCATATAGCAACACTAGAAATATGTCTGAACTAAATATCATGTTTCTCTTTTACATTTGGCTCCCCTCCTGTGTTGGCTGGCCTATGCTGCACAATGGCTAATATTGATTAGCCTACATTTTTCTTAAATACACTTTTCTCAGTCTATGTAAAGTCTAAATGCTAGCAGTACCAAAATAAATGCATTCATCTCTAAACTGGTGGTAAAAAAAAAAGTAGGAACGAAAGATGGTTGAGACATATTGTCCAGTGAAATCTTTCCCTGTGATGCCACGGCCAGGTGTGAGGTCTGGGGCAAGCTTCCAAACTCATCTGAGCAGCAGTTTCCTCATCAATAGAATTGGGATAAGAATAGCACCTACCAGGTGTGAGATTTAATACATGTAAAGTGCAAAATAGTGCTAACACCCAGAATGTACTTAGCAAATGTTAACTTCTTAAATGCTACTTGTGTTCATGAGAATTCGATGTATCAGAGTCAAAATAATCAATTTGTGTGTAATGGGTAGGAAGTTTTACTATTCTTTACTAAATAACTAAAAACATTACAAAATCTTTAATGGTAAGTTACTTTTTAGACTTAATCTCTGGTCATTTATTTCCAATTAAAACTGGACCCCACTGTATATGACATGCAGAATGGTTTTTATTTTTGTTACAATCATACTTATTTTGAGATGTATCATTCTTATCATTAGTAACAGTTCCCTGATATTTTAAAAACTTTCCAACATTGGAATAAATGAATCAGGATAAAATGCTGAAATGAAATACTCAAATCATTGCACTTATACAACCTCTAGTTGTAGACAGCAATGCTATTTAAACTGTGGAACTGTGGCCAATAGGCAGCACTACTCTCTCATAGTTTTGGATATTGCTTATTAGCTTATAAAAAAAATTTCAGATCAGCATGGGTAAGATAGTTTAGATGTACTCTTGAATAATGTAGAAAAGTGTGGGTTGTTTGATCCTTGAACAAGTGAACAGAAAGGCCTTCCAGCACCAAAGTTAGAAAAAAAATTGCCTTTAACCAAAATTGCCCTGGAAAAACAGAGATTCATGCTGTTTATCCAAAATGAAAGTATGTCATTTCATACAACTTATCTAGATCGTGAGGCAAAAGCAGTTTTCTTTCACACCTCTTTAACTTTTCTTTTTCATCTGTTTAACCTGGAAAAAAAAATCTTGTCTTAAATTATTTACCATTTAGATCTGAATTTTTAAACTTTCTTATTTTCAGTTTTTTTTTTTTAATTTCAGTAAGTTTTTGGGGAACAGGTGATGTTTGGTTACATGAGTAAGTTCTTTAGTGGTGATTTCTGAGATTTTGGTACACCTGTCACCCAAGCAGTGTACACTGTACCCAATGTATAGTCTTTTATCTCTCACCAACCCCCATTCTTTCCCCCAGGTCCCCGAAGTCCAGTGTGTCATTCTTATGCCTTAGCTCCCACATGAGTGAGAACATACAATGTTTGGTTTTCCATTCCTGAGTTATTTCACTTAGATAACAGTCTCCAATTCCATCCAGATTGCTGTGAATGCCACTATTTCATTTTATTTTACGGCTGAGTAATATTCCATGGTGTATATAAATATGCCACATTTTCTTTATCCACTCATTGATTGATGGGCATTTGAGCTGGTTCCATATTTTTGCAACTGCAAATTGTACTGCTGTATACATGCGTGTGCAAGTATCTTTTTCATATAATGACTTCCTTTCCTCTGGGTAGATACCTATTATTGGGATTGCTGGATCAAACAGTGGACCTACTTTTAGTTCTTTGAGGAACCTCTACACTGTTTTCTATAGTGGTTGTACTAGTTTACCTTCCACCAACAGTGTAAGAGTGTTCCCTTTTCACTGCATCTATGCCAACATCTATTATTTTTTGATTTCTTGATTATAGCAATTCTTATAGGAGTCAGGTCGTATTGCATGGTGGTTTTGATTTGCATTTCCCTGATCATTAGTGATGTTGAGCATTTTTTCCATATGCTTGTTGTCCATTTGTATGTCTTCTGTTGAGAATTGTCTATTCATGTCCTTAGCCCACTTTTTGGTGGGATTGTTTGTTCTTTTCTTGCTGATTTGTTTGAGTTCTTTGTAGATTCTGGATGTTAGTCCTTTGTCAGATGTATAGATTGTGAAGATTTTCTCCCATTTGATGGGTTGTCTGTTAACTCTGCTGATTATTTCTTTTTCTGTGCAGAAGCATTTTAGTTTAATTAAGTCCCATCTGTTTATCTTTGTTTTTGTGGCATTTGCTTTTGGATTCTTGGTCATTAAGTCTTTAAGCCAATGTCTAGAGGGGTTTTCCAGTGTCATCTTCTATAATCTTTATGGTTTCAGGTCTTAGATTTAAGTATTTGATCCATCTTGAGTTGATTTTTGTGTAAGATGAGAGATGAGGATCCAGTTTTATTCTTCTATATGTGGCCTGCCAATTATCCCAGCACCATTTGTTGAATAGAGTGTCCTTTTCCCACTTTTTTTTTTGTTTGTTTGCTTTGTCAAAGATCAGTTGGCTGTAAGTATTTGCTTTATTTCTGGGTTCTCTATTCTGTTCCATTGGTCTATGTGCCTATTTTTATACCAGTTCCATGCTGTTTTGGTGACTATCACCTTATAGTATAGGTGGAAGTCAGGTAATGTGATACCTCCAGATTTGTTCTTTTTGCTTAGTCTTGCATTGGCTATGTGGGCTCTTTTTTGGTTCCATGTGAATTTTAAGATTGCTTTTTTCTAGTTCTGTGAAGAGCAATGGTGCTATTTGGATAGGAATTGCACTGAATTTGTAGACTGCTTTTGACAGTATGATCATTTTCACAATGTTGATTTTACCCATCCATGAACATGGGATGCATTTCCATTTGTTAGTGTTGTCTATAATTTCTTTCAGCAGTGTTTCATAGTTTTTCTTGTAGAGGTCTTTCACCTCCCTGGTTAGGTATATTTTTAAGTATTTTAATTTTTTGCAGCTATTGTGAAAGAGGTTGAGTGATTTGATTTTCAGCTTGGTCGCTGTTGGTATATAGCAGAGCTACTGATTTGTGTACATTAATTTTGTATCCTGAAACTTTACTGAATTTATTTGCCAGTTCTAGGAGCTTATTGGATGAGTCTTTAGGGTTTTCTAGGTATGCAATTGTATTATCAGCAAAAAGTGACAATTTGACTGCCCTTTATGTATTTCTCTTGTCTGACTGCTCTGTCTAGGACTTCCAGTACTATGTTGAATAGTGGTGAAAGTGGGCATTGTTGTCTTGTGCTAGTTCTCAGGGGGAATGCTTTCACCTTTTCCCCATTCAGTATAATGTTCACTGTGAGTTTGTCATAAATGCCTTTTATTACCTTAAGGTATATCCCTTCTATACAGATTTTGCTGAGGGTTTTAATCATAAAGCGGTGTTGAATTCTGTCAAATGCTTTTTCTGCATCTATTGAGATGATCATATGATTTCGTTTTTGATTCTATTTATGTGGTGTGTCACATTTATTGACTTACATATGTTAAACCATCCCAGCATCCCTGGTATGAAACCCACTTGATCATGGTGAATTATCTTTTTGATATGCTATTTGATTTGGTTCACTAGTATTTTATTGAGGATTTTCTCATCTGTGTTCATTAGGGATATTGGTCTATAGTTTTCTTTTTTCATGATGTCCTTCCCTGGCTTTTGGTATTAAGGTGATACTGGCTTCATAGAACGATTAAGGGAGGAATCCCTCTTTCTCTATCTGTTGGAATAGTGTCAATAGATTGGTACCAATTCTTACTTGAATATCTGATAGAATTCAGCTGTGAATCCATCTGGTCCTGGACTTTTTTGTGTTGGAAATTTTCTTTATTACCATTTCAATCTCACTGCCTGTTATTGGTCTGCTTGGAGATTCTATATCTTCCTGGTTTAATCTAGAAAAGTTGCATATTTCCAGGAATTTATCCATCTCTTCTAGGTTTTCTGGTTTATATGCATCAAGGTATTCATAGAAGCCTTGAATAATCTTTTATATTTCTCTAGAATCAGTTGTAATATCTCCCGTTTTGTTTCCAATTTAGCTTATTTGGATCTTCTCTCTTCTTTTTTGGTTATTCTCACTAATAGTCTTTTTTTTTTTATCTTTTCAAAGAACCAGCATTTTGTTTCAGTTATGTTTTGTATTTTGTTGTTGTTGTTTGTTTGTTTCAATTTCATTTAGTTCTGCTCTGATCTTCATTATTTCTTTTCTTCTGCTGGGTTTGGGTTTGGATTGTTCTTGTTTCTCCAGGTCCATGAGGTGTGACCTTAGATTGTCTGTGTGTGCTCTTTCAGACTTTTGATGTAGGCATTTAATCCTATGAGCTTTCCTCTTAGCACCACCATTGCTGTATCCCAGAGGTTTTGATGGTTGTGTCACTATTATCATTCAGTTCAAATAATTTTTTAATTTCCATCTTGATTTCCCTGTTGACCCAGTGATCATTCAGGAGCAGGTTATTTAATTTCCATGCGTATGCATGGTTTTGTGGATTCCTGTTGGGGTTGATTTCCAATTTTATTCCACTGTGGTCTGAGAGAGTACTTGATATAATTTCAGTTTTCTTAAATTTACTGAGACTTGGGCCGGGCACAGTGGCTTATGCCTGTAATCCCAGCACTTTTGGAGGCCGAGGTGGGCGGATCACCTGAGGTCAGAAGTTCAAAACAGCCTGGTCAACATGGCAAAACCCCGTCTCTACTAAAAATACAAAAAGTAGCCGGGCGTGGTGGCATGCGACTGTAATCCCAGCTACTCGGGAGGCTGAGGCAGGAGAATTGCTTGAACCTGGGAGGTGGAGGTTGCAGTGAGTGAGATTGCACCACTGCACTCCAGCCTGGTGACAGAGTGAGACTCTGCCTCAAAAAAAAAAAAAAAAAAAAAAAGAAAAGAAAAAAAATTTACTGAGACTTGTTTTGTGGCCTATCATATGATCTGTCTTGGAGAGCGTTCATGTGCTATGAATACAATGTGTGTTCTGCAGTTATTGGGCAGAAGGTTCTGTAAATATCCATTAAGTCTATTTGTTGTAGGGTATAGTTTAAGTCCATTGTTTCTTTGTTGATGTTCTGTCTTGATGACCTTTCTAGTGCTGTCAGTGAGTATTAAAGTCCCCCACTATTATTGTGTTGCCGTCTATATCATTTCTTCGGTCTAGTAGTAATAGTTTTATAAATTTGGGAGATCCAGTGTTAGATGCATATATATTTAGTATGTGATATTTTCCTGTTGGACTAGTCCTTTTAATATTGTATAATATCCTTCTTTGTCTTTTTTAACTGCTGTTGCTTTAAAGTTTGTTTTGTCTGATGTAAGAATAGCTACTCCTGCTTGCTTTTATTGTCCATTTTCATGGAATATCTTTTTCTACCCCTTTAACTTAAATTTATGTGAGTTCTTATGTGTTAGGTGAGTCTCTTTAAAGCAGCAGAAACTTGGTTCGTGAATTCTTATCCCTTCTACCATTCTGTATCTTTTCAGTGAAGCATTGAGGCCATTTACATTCAGTGTTAGTATTGAGATGTGAGGTACTATTCTATTCATTGTGCTATTAGTTGCCTGAATACTTTGTGTTTTTCTTCATTGTGTTGTTGTTATATACACAATATGTATGTATTGTGAGATTTATGCTTTAAGGTCTTCTGAGATAGATGCTTTAAGGAGGTTCTATTTTGTTTGTTTTTTCAAGGATTTGTTTCAAGATTTAGAGCTCCTTTTAGCAGTTCTTATAGTGCTGATTTGGTAGTGGCGAATTCTCTCAGCATTTGTTTGTTTGGAAAAGACTGTATCTTTCCTTCACTTATGAAGCTTAGTTTCACTGGATACAAAATTCTTGGCTGATAATTGTTTTGTTGAAGGAGGCTGAAAATAGGACCTCAATGCCTTGTAGCTTGTAAGTTTTCTGCTGAGAAATCTGCTGTTAATTTGATAGGTTTTCCGTTATAGGTTACCTGATGCTTTTGCCTCATAGCTCTTCAGATTTTCTTTTGTCTTAACTTTAGATCACCTGTTAACTATGTGCCTAGGTGATAATATTTTTGTGATGAGTTTCCCAGGTGTTCTTTGAGCTTCTTGTATTTGGATGTCTAGATTTCTAGCAAGGCCAGGGAAGTTTTCCTCAATTACTGCCACAAATATGTTTTCCAAACTTTTAGATTTCTCTTTTTCCTTAGGAACACCAATTACTCTTAGGTTTGGATGTTTAACATAGTCCCATACTTCTTGGAGGCTTTGTTCATTCTTTAAATTATTTTTTCTTTGTCTTTGACGGATTAGGTTAATTTGAAAGCCTTGTCTTTGAGCTTTGATGTTCTTTATTCTGCTCGTTCAATTCTATTGCTGTTACTTTGCAGTGAATTTTGCATTTCTCTAACTGTGTCCTTGGTTCCCAGAAGTTCTGATTGTTTTTATTTATGCTATCTATTTCACTGAAGAATTTTTCTTTCCTGTATCCTGTATCCTGTTTTTTATTTCTTTAACTTGGACTCCACCTTTCTCTGCTGCCTCCTTGAGTAACTTAATAATCCACTTTCTGAATTCTTACTCTGGCAATTCGGATATTTTGTCTTGGTTTGGATCCACTGCCGGTGAGCTGGTATAATCTTTTGCGGTATTAAAGAAGCTTGTTTTGTCATATTACCAGAATTGTTTTTCTGGTTCCCTCTCATTTGGGTAGACTAAGTCACAGGGAAGATCTGGGACTCAAGGACTACTGTTCAAATTCTTTTGTCTTACAGAGTGCTCCCTTGATGTGGTGTTCTCCCCCTTCTCCTAAGAATGCGATTTCCTAAGAGCCAAACTGTAGTGATTGTGTTTGCTCTTCTAGGTCTAGCTACCCAACAGAGCTACCCAGCTCCGTGCTGGTACTGGCACGTGTCTGCAAAGAGTCCTGTGATATGATCGGTCTTCAGGTCTTGCAGCCATGGATAACTGCACCTGCTTCAGTGGAGTTAGTAGGGGAGTGAAGTGGTGTGGGTCCTTGGTTATGTTTTTGTTTAGTGTGCTGGTTGCCTCCCAGGGAGCCTGCAGTGGTGATCCAGTTCCTTCAAAGCGTCTGTGAATTATCTCAGCTTTCCTGGTATGTTCCTGCGTTAGTTCTTGGAAGAAAAGTTCATGGTGTAAGTCTCCACATGCTGCTCTATCCTTCCGAGTGGAAGCTGCAACTAATCCTGCCTCCTATCCACCCTCTTGGAAAAAATGGCAGATCTGCATTTTCAGAATAGTTCTTGGTCGTTGTTTTCAGTAATTAATGGTGAAGAGTAAATTGCTAATCTTACTAAGAGTCTTGTGGTGTTTTTGCTGGGTGATCTCAAGTATATGGAGAGTTCAGATCAGCCAGGCCTTCTCCTCTTAGGCATATTTGTAACTGTTTTTTATTTGGGTAAATTTATGGGGTACAAGTGTACTTTTGTTACATAGATATACTGCATAGTGGGGAGGTCAGGGCTTTTAGTGTACCCATCACCTACATAGTGCATTGTACTCAGTAAGCAATTTCTTGTCATCCCACCAATTCCCAGCCTTCTGAGTTTGCGTTGTCTATCATTCCACACCCTATACCCACGTGTGCACATCATTTAGCTCCCACTTCTATGTGAGAATATGTGACATTTGACTTTCTGTTTCTGAGTTATTTCACTTAAAATAATGGCTTCCAGTTCCATTCATGTTGCTACAAAAGATATGATTTCATTCTTTTTTTATGACTAAATAGTATCCCATTATGTATATGTACCACATTTTCTTGATCCAGTCATCCATTGGTGGACACATAGGTGCATTCTCTATCTTTGCTATAGTGAATAGTACTGCAATAAACATAAGAGTGCAGGTGATTTTTGGTATAATGATTTCTTTCTTTCTTTCTTTTTTTTTTTTGGAGACAGAGTCTTGCCCTGTTGCCCAGGTTGGAGTGCAATGGCGTAATCTGGACTCACTGCAACCTCCGCCTCCCAGATTCAAGCAATTCTCCTGCCTCTACCTTTTGAGTAGCTGGGATTACAGGCCCGTGCCACCACACCTACCTAATTTGTTGTATCTTTAGGGGTTTCACCATGTTGGCCAGGCTGGTCTCAAACTCCTGACCTCATGATCCACCCGCCTCAGCCTCCCAAAGTGGACTACAGGAGTGAGCCACTGTGCCCAGCCAATGATTTCTTTTCTTTTGTGTAGATACCCAGTAGTGGAATTGCTGGATTGAATGGTAGTTCTATTTTTAGTTCTTGAGAAATCTCCATAGTGTTTTCCATAGAGGTTGCACTAATTTACATTCCCATCAACAGTATATAAGCATTTTCTTTTTTCCCTTTTCTTGCCATCTGTTATTCTTTGTCTTTTTACTAATAACCATTCTGACTGGTGTGAGATGGTATCTCATTGTTGTTTTCATTTGCATTTCTCCGATGATTACTGATGTTGAGCATTATATGCTTGTTGGCCATTTGTGTGTCTTCTTTTGAAAAATGTCTAATCATGTCTTTTGCCCACTTTTAAACTGGATTGTTTTTCATTTGCTGAGGTGTTTGAGTTCTGCATATCTGCAACTATTATTTCATCTTTGGGGTTCTGTGTGCTGTGTGTGGTGACCCTAAAGACCAGAGAGGAAGGTTCTCAGACTTCCTGAGAGCAGACAGATGTCAGGATGCTGTGGATATCTGAACTTTATCCGGTGTCTGTGCTCAGAGGCCTGTGGACTGTGTAAACCTGGACAGTTCACAAAGTCCATCAATGCATGCGGCTGCATTTAACCTCCCACATAAGGATCTGGAGTCAAGGTGTGAATACGCCATAGTTTCCTTGGAGTCAGCTTCCGAATTAAATACCAGAGGTGTGGCTTTATCCCAGCTTTTTCTACCCAAATGCTGTTGGTTTCATTTTAGTGCAGCTACCAGAAATAATTTTCGTATCATTTTCTTTTTCTCACAATGTCACATGTCTAAGAATAATCCTGTATTTGAATCTTTAGCTCGGTTTCCTAATCCCAGGTATAAATCTGGTTTTGCTGTCCTGAGGAGCAGTAGAAAGAAGTTGCTGCATCCACCTCAGTAGGTTTACATGGAGATAGAAAATGTCATCATGTTTGATTATTTGTAGCTTGCCTTGTAGTACTTCACTCTCGAGGAGGGAAATTGGATCTCTGGTGGTTGGTGAAATCTGCTGAAGAATTCACCTTATCATGCATTTTGTTTTACTCACAGAATCATGTCAACCCTGCCATGGACTTCACGCAGACTCCACCTGGGATGTTGGCTCTGGACAACATGCTGTACTTTGCCAAGCACCACCAAGATGCCTACATCCGGGTAAGTATGAAGGCCCTTTTCAGATATTGTGTTTCCTACTCAATGTTAATTTCAAACGCACAAATACGGAGGGATTAGCTTTAGATGAGTCATCCCATATTTTCTGGCTTTCTTAGTAAACTAAAAAAAAAAAAAATTTCAGAATTGAGATCAATCGGGAATGAAATGGGGATTTTAACTTTTAATTATTTTCTTTTGATGGCGTTAAAAAATACATTAGATACTGGAAAACCATTTCATATAGTCCAATATAGAATTATGACAAAAACTCTTAAATAACAAGGAACAAAAATGAACTACCTACCAAAAACCTGCATGACTCCAAATTCAATGGCTGTTTAGTCTGATGCTGGAGGAACAATAAGATAAACAGAAACAAAGAAAAATAGGAGAGATGGGGAAGGCAGAGAAACGCCTTCTTACATTTCACGTCAGACTAGTCAAATTTCAGTCAAAAAGGTAGATTAATTTGTGGGTGGAGCAGAAGGAAGTGGGGGATTCTATTTTCTCTGTGAAATGGAAGATGCCACCTGCTGACTGGGCAGTGCTGGCATGGAAGAAACCGAGTATGAATGAATGGGAGCCTAAGGTGACAGTGGCAGAGAATGCTTATCTATCAGGGCTACTCGGTTGGAGCCCTGGATTTGTGCTGACACCTCTACCCTGTCCTCAGGGAGAAGAACCCAGACTCAGTCAAGATGAGGTAGATCCAAGATTGAGATCAGGGAAGGATATGAATAAATGGGGCAGGGGAATTGGTGAGTGGTTAAAATGATGACTAGATGTAAGCTTAGAAAGTATTTGATGAACAAGTCGCCTAAAGCAGGAAGAGTAAGGCTGAACTTAAAATATAGTAAGAGCATGTCCATTAATCTCACATTCTCTGTTGGATTCTCTGTGGCACTGGCTCCCTGGAGACCTGGGTTGGAGGCCTGGCACTATCATCATCCAGTGATGTCAGTGTGGGCAGTTCCTTTGGTCTGGGCTCAAGTTTCTTCTGTAAACCAGAGAGACGTGACGGTTCTTAGTTGGGACAGTAATTATTCCCCTAGAGAGCATTTGGCAATGTGTGGGCATGTTTCTTCGGTTGTCATCATGCCTAGTGGTGTGCTCCTGGCCAAAATCTGTAATCTCTGGGACCATCTGTACAGTGAAAAACTGTACCACCCAGCAGTGACCTCCTTGAATAAGGCCATGCCAGATCACTGAGTTCTGTGTAGGCAATATATTGTAAATCTGTGTGTTGTTCTATATATATGCATTTTGGGAAACTTTGACCTATTCTGAAATATTATTTGCAATCTGATTATACAGATAATTTTATTGTCATTTCTCTGAAAGGTTTGGGATCAGGTGTTTGGTCAGAAATACAGTCCCACATAAGAAAATTGTTTTTCCATAAAACTTTGATTTGACTTACATGCAAATATATTTGTTGCACAGATGGTTTCTAAGAATGTAATCTGCTTTTGTAGTAAGTAAATTAATATTTTTGAGATACCATGTAGTATAGCCTTGGAGAGTTGAGCGTGAAAAGTAGAAGCTAAGTAGAAATTGAATTTACCATTAACTGATTAATGTTCATGGATGAGTGTTTCTAAAATTGGAGCTTATTGATGCTGAATGTATTGTTAATTGCATAAGAAGCATATGTCTCATGAAAAGTAATTTAATGTTTTAAGTCTGTTTTCCTCAATGTGTTCTTTAAACATTGTAAGTGAAATGAATACCATGGCAGCATGACAAAACTTTATATTTGATAAGGACTTAAAAGAAAAAACCTATTTGTAAAGAAAAGTGTGGCTTTTGGTCCACAGGCACTTTTCTTTATTGGTTAGACTTTCCTGTATCTCAGATGACTTTATTGGTTTCTCAGAAGTGTCCTTTCCCTAATTTTTTTCTGTGTCCCATTTGACTTTGGGGCATTTACTAGATAGAAAGCTAAGGCTATTTATGTGAATGCATGGGGTTAGTAGAGCATATATAAAGTCTGAAGATCTCTGCAAGGAAATTTTGGGGTGACTTTGAAAATAGATATCTCCATGATATGGCAGTAGTGCTATAGGTAGTGGAAATAGTGATCTGGACAGCTAATTAAATTTTGATTTATGAGCTCAGTGGTCTTTTCTGAAACATTAAGATGGGCTCAATCTTTTCAGTTTACATTTTGATAAAAATCTGTTTTGAGGATGTATATCTTCTCTATGAATGCAGTTTTTCATTTGTTATTTATATCTTTCATTTGATAAATGCTTATTCTGTACCTGAATATTGCCTCACTATTCACTCTCTTTGCCAGTCAGTTTTATAGTTGAGATTTTAAATAACTGTAACTCACACACACAAACACACATGTATATATGCACAAATATTCCCTCGTTGCCCTTGTCACTCCCAGGTATCATGGTCCCTCACCCACTTTCTAGCCATGTGTTCCCAAGTTGTTTTTTGCCCTGTGTTAATCTTGCCTGCCACTCACTTTTCAGCCGCCTGCTCCAAGACGTTTCTCCATTGCTTTCTGGAAGCTGTCTTGCCAAATGCAGAGCACTTTCCTCATCCTTTGTCTCACTGACCTTGCCCTTGACACCTGACACTCTCTAGTGACCAGGCCTCTGTTGCCCAGCAGCCAGTGATCTGTCTTGGCTCTGTTGCTGACAGTTGCTCTTAATCTCTCTGGAGGGTTTCTTCTCTGCCTGCCCATCAAATGCACAGGACCCCCATGACTCTGTCTCTGGACCTTTGCTTGTCTCAGTCCCTGAGGCTGCACATTTCCTGAGTAACCATCAAATACCCAGCTGTGAGCCAAAGGATGGGGATTCCTCAAGAAGACAAGTTGCTCATGGGTCCTGACATTGAGGAGTTCACTGTCTAGAGATCAAAAGTAGAGGTGGTGGTGGGGTGTGGGGTGAAGAGACAACTACCAGGCAGTTTCCAAGTCACTTGGCGTGTGTCTTGATTGAGTATGCTGGGAACACAGAGGAAAGTCACCAACACAGATGTGGGGGTCAGATCAGGAAAGCTTCCTGGAGGAAGTGACATCTAGGCTCAGAGCTGTTGAATAGTACTAGTTAACCCGGTGAAGGGAAGAGATGGAGAGTACTACCTCATGTGGAGGGAACCACGAGAGCAAAGGTATAACGGTGCATGCTTTGTTTGGGGAGCCACACTAGTATAGGATGGCCAAGGCTGGGACTGGCAAACGGAACATGGCTTGTGAGGCCAATGTGCTAGTTCAGTGGGGATGTCTTAAGCCATCCGAAGAGGTCTGTTGGACCTAAAGGCAGTGAAGAATTTCTGAAGTATTTTAAATCAAGATGAGAATGAAGTTTAGACAAATCACTGTCCCACTAGAAAACCAATGTGAGAAATCAAGACCAGAGGCAAAAATAAAATGTGGGCAAAAATAAAAGAGAAATGGAGATAACTTGAACTAGGGGAGTGGGAGTGGCAATGAAATGGAACAGTTTGAATGACTTACTTTGGAACTAAAATCAACTTGACCTTCTCCAAGGAAGAGGGAGGTTTCTGCCTTGAGTGGGAGTAGACAGTGGCGTCATTAAGGAAATAGATAGTGCAAGTCTGTGCAGGGGCAGGCATCTAGACCATCCAGACTCTTACACGCATGTAGGACATCTGTCTAGGAGGACATATGCAGTAGGCAGTGAGATCTGGGTGGCTGAGCTCAGACCCATGTAGACATCACACTCTATATTCTAACTCCTTAAGCATTCTTATTCCCTCCAATTCATTCATCTATATTGTCACAATATTATCTTAGTGGCTTCCTTGCTAATGTCTGGAACCTTCAAACCCATATTTTGTGCCAGTTGCTAGGATGATCTTCCTAACCAGAGTTCTGAGTGCTTCAGGGACCATACCTGGCCTGCAGCCTATCTCCGTGACTTTATCTCTTGCTACCGACTCTCCTTTCCCTCTTTCCATCCCCCATCCCCCCGCCATAGTAGCCTTTGCCTATATAAATGATGGTAGGCCTAACTAGCCAGGCAAATCTCTACCACTGTGTCTTTGCTCCCATTCTTGCTTCTGCCTGAGTGCCTGTCCCACACCATGTGTCTGTTGGACAGTCCTCATGGCAAAGGCCATCTTCTGTCTGAAGAAGGCTTCCTGACCCTCTACCTGGATGACTCCATCCACTCTCTTTGCACCGTGGACACACAATTTAAATCCTAGAACATTGTACAATCTTAAATGTATTTACTTTCGGTTTCCCTAATTGATTGTAAACGTCTTGTGAGCAGGCACCAAGGTTCATTTATATTCTAGCCCCTGACAGAGCCTAGCACACAGTGGCTTTTAATCATTTCTTATAATTCACACGAGTAAAGAGTTTCTTTAGTTCTGGTTTAAATGGTCTCTTGACCATGATAAATTCTTTTTTACCATTGGAGAATCATGGCCTTTGTTCCTCCTAACAGTAATAAACGTATATTTTTGCTATGTGAATTTTGTGATGGGCAACCCGGTTTCTCATGTTGTATTCGAATAAAGTTTTGTAACTGTGTACTGACAAAAGCAGTGGATGTAACTGAATTACCCCACACTTGGACAGGCTCAGAACATGAGGAGGAATTGCAAATCTGAGTATCTTACTGTGCACTGAGTAAAATCTGGGGCATAGCATGATTTCAGACTCCCAAGTCTTATTTACTCTGGGTATAATTGCTTTTACTTTTTCTAGAAATGCTTCACTCCCCAGCTCTCCCCACCAAGGGAATGGTACGAGGCTATCTCAGTAAGGAGACAAGTGGAGGGGGGGTTCTTGGCTCATGCCTATGATCCTGCTGTCATTATTTTCAGAGACAAGATAATGGTACAGAGTTGAGTGTGTTGTAGATGTTTTGTTTTGCTTTTTTCTTACTCCCTGGAATGACAATTCTCAGTGTTTTGGAAGAAGGAAGCTTAGTGACTCCCCTGGAAACAAAATCTTTAGACTTAGAATTTATGGGTTTTCTGTTTGTTTGTTTGTTTGTTTGTTTGTTTTAAAGACACAGTCTTACTCTTTTGCCCAGGCTGTAGTGCAGTGGTGCATTTTCAGCTCACCACAGTCTCTGTGTCCTGGGTTCAAGTGATTCTCATGCTTCAGCCTCCCAAGTAGCTGGGGCTGCAGGCACGCACCACCACGCCCAGCTAATTTTTGTAGTTTTAGTAGAGATGGGGTTTCGTCATGTTGGCCAGGCCTTGAACTCCTGACCTCAGGTGATCTGCCCACCTTGGCCTCCCAAGTTGTTGGGATTACAAGTGTGAGTCACCGAGCCCAGCCCATGTTCTTGATGCATTTAATTATTCACTGGGAACTACTGAGAAACCCAGATTACCTGGTTTTAGTTTGACTGAAGACCTATGCTGGCCAATGTGGGAGCCAAGATTCAACCACAAAGCAGGAAGCAATGGCAAGGAAACCTAGGGCTCTCTCAAAGGTGGAACTGGAATAATAAGAAAAACTTAAGAAAAAGGCTATGACTAGCAGATGGGGTGGTTTCAGGATGACGTAATTCTGCATGGTAATATTCACCTTCCCATTTGGCCAGAGCAAATGAATACCTAGTGTGGTTTTGGTAACATGCAAGACAGGCTGCATAGATGAGCTCAGTCTTCAAGTAATCCCTAGGAACAAGCATTGTTATCACCATTTTATAAATTCAGGAGCTGGGACTTAAAGAGGTGCAGAGTTCTGGTCTGTCAAATAGCCAGTCGACAAGTGGAATTTGAACTTACATATGCGGACTGCAAATCTCAGGCTCCTTCCAGTTGTGTAGCCTTCTGTCTCTGGGCTTGGAGTATGATGAGGGCAATAGTGTTATCCTTGGAATGGAGGGAAAGGGGACAGATTCAAAGAGAGAATGATTAGAAAATGTAGAAGGTCCACAGGACTATCAAACAAGTCATCATATTCAGTTAAAGATCTTCTGAAATCTAGCATGGTCAGGAAGCCATTTCTAAAGATATTTGATTGACACCCAAAAGTTGCTATTTTAAGGAATAAGTGAGCCCAGGGAAGGTGTCATTGCAAAGCTTTTCACGTTTCAGAGATAGTCTTTAGTTTCAGAGTGATGATAGGAGAAGTAACATGCAGAAGTATTCGGATGTTCAGAATATTGTCAGTCATCTGAACCCTCTTGGCATCACAGTCAGACAGAAGCAAACTGCGCATTAATCCCAGGCTCTAAAAAAGTTAGATAAACATTTAACGTGCAACAATAAAATCCAGGTGCCCGCAAATGAGATGTTTCTATTATTGCTTACATCTTTTTCAGAGGAAAAAATATACATAGAAAACAGTCCATCTTCTTAGATGCTAAAAGTATCCAACTAAAAGAAGAAAAATCCTTTTAACATTCATTTTCATTCATTCATTCATTGACTTTTTCATGAAATATTACCAGACATCCACCATACACCTGCATGGAGCCATGCGCAGTAGCTGTGGTGGTGAAGAAAGGCAGGATCTGATTGTGAAATACCTGAAATAGAACAGCAAGCAAGTGAAGGGAGTAGTTGTTTATTTGTTTTTTTTACTTGAGAGATTCCTTGTTTCCTTTGGGATTTTTAGATGTGACTTATACTAGGCACAACTCTCAAGTTATAAAAACATTGCTAGATACTTCTTTGCAGTTTTTCACAATGTATTGAGGAGGTAAATATTTCATTCTTTTGTAAGTTATTACACTGCTTATGTCAGAATCACTTAGGGCTTGCCCCCTTTCCCAGCGACCTAATTTTAAACAATGGCACTGCTTCTTAGAGAAGTATTCTGGTGGGCAGTCAGTGTGGAATAGAACAAGCCCGACCCCTTTTCTCTGTTTGATTGGGCATGGTGCTATGTCATAAATAAAATATTTTCTTAATTAAACTGATACCCAACCAGTTGATAAAATCCTACCCAACAAAGCTGTTACCCAACTGAATTTGTATAATCTTGAGGTTTCCAGAAACAAATTTAAAAGTAAATCCTGGAAACTGTGTGTTCCTTACATATCCACAATTCTTTTTTCTTTTCTAGTTTTATCGAGATATAATTGCTATACCAAAAAAAAAATCACATAATTAATATATACAATCTGGTGACAGTACCTTACAGTTCTTGCTTCAGCATCCCTCATAATTTATGATTAACATTTCATCTAGCTGGAAAATCTTTGCATACTGGCTGACTGTTATAGAAGATGATGAATTTCTTGAGAGGGGGGAAAATAGAAATGCCTTTAAAAATAAGATTAATCACAATGGTTTCATGCAATTGTGAGAGCATATATATGTTTCTAATATTATACCAAATCAGAAGAGAAATATTTATAATGTATCAAGTAAGAAAGACTGTGAGTAAAGATGGCTGTTTCTACTGAGGAATTGTTTTCTCAAGATTGTTTTCATTATAGCCACTTTTTTAAACAGATGAAGAATTTAAAGTATGTTTAGTTTACACTATTTTAAAACCTTTAAGTGGGTTTTTCCTCCTCATGATGCGTACATAGTAAATCACACTTATAAAAAATAGTTGGGAGAAGTAATGATTTAGATCCTAACTAATGGTTGACACAGGGAGGCCTGGATTTTTTGAGGCAGAAACCTCAAGAAAATGCTCTGAAATTACCTAGCATGAGAAAAGCTACTATCTTTTGAGCCTTTACTATGTTCTGAATACTTCACATACATTATTTGAAATTTCCCTTCAGTGTTCCCAGACGTGGGAAGATAACGAAACCTTGTGCCCTTTCCTTCCAGTCTATAGATCTCTCTGTTCTTCTCTTCAAGGCCCACCTCAAGTTCAGAGTCGTTTTGGGGAATCTCTTTTCAGCTTTTCCGGTCAGGAAGCATAAACATCAGTGATAACAGCAATCACATGTTTGGAGCTCACTAGAACAACTAAGCTGAGCATTTTCATTTATTTCTTGCAGCACCCCTCTGAGGTTGCCACTGTTACTGTTTCCATTTTACAGATGAGGAAACTGACACACAGAGAGGTTAAGTGGCTTGCCCAAAGTCACACAGCTAAGGTAGTACCAGAGCTGAATTTTAAATCCAGATAATATGTGTCCATTGTGCATACCGTCTGCTTTTGAGAGGTTTATAGATTCATATGGAGGTGGTAGCCACAGTTCAAATGAGTCCTACGGATGTGTTTTGCTTCACTGACCCAGTGTTTTTAAAAAGAAGAGAATTTGATTGCCTTTTGTCAGGGCTTACACTCCCTCCCCAATTAACTGAGAGCCCCAGACACCTTCTTGTATTATGGCTGACTGCTTCTTGCTTTCTAGTTATCTGCCTGGTACTTGAAGGCACTCGAGTTAGTGCCCGTTGATGCTGATAGTCTGTAAATGACATTTGTGAAGTTCTGAGCACACCGCCAGCACATAGAAGGTGCTTCAACCATTTGAGTTGATTGTTCCCATTCCTACTCCTTAAAGTAGTACTTGACTGATGTACAGTCTTCTGGGAGTTTCATATGTATTTGCTTGGTATTTATCTTTTCATCCTTGTAAACTCCCAGAAAGCAGACATTTCATCTTTGGTTGGGCGTTTATTCCCTGGCTGAGAATAAAGTACTTTAATCCCAACCTCCTGAGACTGAAGAAGAGGAAGAGGCATGTTTCCCAGTTTCTCCCGTTGTGAATTCTAAAGAAAAAAAGTCACAAGATTATATTACAAACAGACTGCACTGGACCAGTGCTCTGGGAGCTCTGCGCGTCATCTGCCCTCTGTACCAGGAGTCAGACCACAGAGTGGATCCCTCGCAGGACACACCAGTCTGCATTGAAGGGAACAGGAACCAAGTAGTCCCTGTGCATTAAGGCAGGGTGCTGGTGGAGGCGATGCCCAGACTTTAAAATAAACTGAGGGACTTTTAACATTTCAAGGGGTAAATTGGCAGTTCCCCAAGCGACATAATTACAGGGCAGTGTGTAATGTGTAATTAAACTTAACTATGAAGCAAATGATTGGAATAACGCTTAGTGCACATCATTTTTTTGTTCCCATTGTGCTGACAGAGCCTCCCCTTCTCTCATCCCCGAAATGGCTTCAACAGCAATTGCTCTTCATTTTTTTTTTTAATAAAATTATATGTTGCCAATTAAACACACAATCCCATGTAAAGGAACATTTTTCATTTGAGTGACATTTTTCTTCTAGGTGATGTGGAGAAAGGATTCAGTTTAGAATAACAAGGACCCCAAAGGCACAGCCTTGCTGGGATGTTTGAAATGATTCTTTGTCTCATAATTCATTTAAGTACTTTTTTCCTGCCTTTAATTTTTGTTCTTTCTTTGACCAAGGTCCACAGCTTGGAGGCTTGTTTGTCAAGGTCCACACCTTGGAGGCTTGTTTGTATATACAGGATTTTTAAATGTTTTAAAAATAGTGGCATTAATTTCGTTGATTGTGAATAACCAAGCTGTTACTGCCAAACAATCGGGACCCCTTGAGAGTGTGAATATGTGATTAGATTTACTAATTGAGCTGGAAGGAAGAATTTCTGACTTCCAAAGCCAGTGATTTGAATGGAATACTTCAAGCATGAGGATGAGATCATTGTTAAATGTGGGCTTGGTTTTATCTCAGAAGATCCCTTGTCCCAGGGAGGGAGGGCAATGTCCACAAACCTCTGTTAGCTGACTGTAGCAGTGCCTATGTGGTGTGCTCACACCACCTGGGGTGCTCCCCTGTGTTCTTGGGGTGCTGGATGAGGTGTCTGAACTCTGAAGCAGAGCTGAAAGGTGGTTGTTACCTCCTTGTCTCTCTTGGTACCAAGCTGAGCATTAAGTTCAGAATGCTTGCTTGTTTGTTTGCTGCTGTTCCAGGTTAATTGAAAATGCTACAGCATTGCAGAAAGATCCAAACAGCTCCACGTGGTGTTTTGAAATTTATCCCAACTGTAGGCCGAGAGACCCACACGTTGGACAGTCTGTGAAAGCCCCAAAGTCTCAGAGTTTCCTTAGTGTCAGGACCTACTTTAGTGAACTCCAGGTCCAGGGCTGAGACCTCAGGAACATCATTATCTCTCCTTTTTTCTCTCTCTTCCTCCTGCAACTTGATGGAGATGCCTCTCACTGGGCCCCTCCAAATCTGCTCCATCAGATGCAGGATGCAGCCTGCCCTCTTGTTGCGGAGCTTCTTTTCGGAGATAATGGTGATTTCCTTGCCCACACACTTGTTCCTGTGGAAGTCATTGCCCAGGCACGTGTAGTACTTTTCTAGGATGACCCAGGCTGCCTTTTCATGGTTTCTGATGCAAAAGCGACCCATCTTGGAGAGTCCTTAGTGAAAGAGGTTTCAGACTTTTTTGCTTAGCTTTCTCCAAAGGGTTTTTGCTGTTATTGTTGTGTTGGTTTTTCTCTCAGAAAATTTTAAAACACAGTGGGACTTTAAAACAGTGATGGATTTGTTGAGAAAAAAATGAAACTAAGTTACATAGTGAACTGTATGCAGTTGACATACTGTAAACCAAAGTCCAGTGTGAATTGAAAGGTTAAAAACTTCAGAAGGCTCACATGTGCCTGACTCCCTCACTGAGGTACCAGCCAAGACTTAGCTCACAGTAACTATTGTGGTTTCTCTATCTTTTTTTTTTTTTAATTTATTTATTATTATTATACTTTAAGTTGTAGGGTACATGTGCATAACGTGCAGGTTTGTTACATATGTATACTTGTGCCATGTTGGTCTGCTGCACCCATCAACTCGTCATTTACATCAGGTATAACTCCCAATGCAATCCCTCCCCCCTCCCCCCTCCCCATGATAGGCCCCGGTGTGTGATGTTCCCCTTCCCGAGTCCAAGTGATCTCATTGTTCAGTTCCCACCTATGAGTGAGAACATGCGGTGTTTGGTTTTCTGTTCTTGTGATAGTTTGCTAAGAATGATGGTTTCCAGCTGCATCCATGTCCCTACAAAGGACGCAAACTCATCCTTTTTTATGGCTGCATAGTATTCCATGGTGTATATGTGCCACATTTTCTTAATCCAATCTGTCACTGATGGACATTTGGGTTGATTCCAAGTCTTTGCTATTGTGAATAGTGCTGCAATAAACATATGTGTGCATGTGTCTTTATAGCAGCATAATTTATAATCCTTTGGGTATATCCCCAGTAATGGGATGGCTGGGTCATATGGTACATCTAGTTCTAGATCCTTGAGGAATCGCCATACTGTTTTCCATAATGGTTGAACTAGTTTACAATCCCACCAACAGTGTAAAAGTGTTCCTATTTCTCCACATCCTCTCCAGCACCTGTTGTTTCCTGACTTTTGAATGATCGCCATTCTAACTGGTGTGAGATGGTATCTCATTGTGGTTTTGATTTGCATTTCTCTGATGGCCAGTGATGATGAGCATTTTTTCATATGTCTGTTGGCTGTATGAATGTCTTCTTTTGAGAAATGTCTGTTCATATCCTTTGCCCACTTTTTGATGGGGTTGTTTGTTTTTTTCTTGTAAATTTGTTTGAGTTCTTTGTAGGTTCTGGATATTAGCCCTTTGTCAGATGAGTAGATTGCAAAAATTTTCTCCCATTCTGTAGGTTGCCTGTTCACTCTGATGGTAGTTTCTTTTGCTGTGCAGAAGCTCTTTAGTTTAATTAGATCCCATTTGTCAATTTTAGCTTTTGCTGCCGTTGCTTTTGGTGTTTTAGACATGAAGTCTTTGCCCATGCTTATGAACTGAATGGTACTACCTAGGTTTTCCTCTAGGATTTTTATGGTATTAGGTCTAACATTTAAGTCTCTAATCCATCTTGAATTAATTTTCGTATAAGGAGTAAGGAAAGGATCCAGTTTCAGCTTTCTACTTATGGCTAGCCAATTTTCCCAGCACCATTTATTAAATAGGGAATCCTTTCCCCATTTCTTGTTTTTCTCAGGTTTGTCAAAGATCAGATGGCTGTAGATGTGTGGTATTATTTCTGAGGACTCTGTTCTGTTCCATTGGTCTATATCTCTGTTTTGGTACCAGTACCATGCTGTTTTGGTTACTGTAGCCTTGTAGTATAGTTTGAAGTCAGGTAGCGTGATGCCTCCAGCTTTGTTCTTTTGACTTAGGATTGTCTTGGAGATGCGGGCTCTTTTTTGGTTCCATATGAACTTTAAAGCAGTTTTTTCCAATTCTGTGAAGAAACTCATTGGTAGCTTGATGGGGATGGCATTGAATCTATAAATTACCTTGGGCAGTATGGCCATTTTCACGATATTGATTCTTCCTATCCATGAGCATGGTATGTTCTTCCATTTGTTTGTGTCCTCTTTTATTTCACTGAGCAGTGGTTTGTAGTTCTCCTTGAAGAGGTCCTTTACATCCCTTGTAAGTTGGATTCCTAGGTATTTGATTCTCTTTGAAGCAATTGTGAATGGAAGTTCATTCATGATTTGGCTCTCTGTTTGTCTGTTACTAGTGTATAAGAATGCTTGTGATTTTTGCACATTAATTTTGTATCCTGAGACTTTGCTGAAGTTGCTTATCAGCTTAAGGAGATTTTGGGCTGAGACAATGGGGTTTTCTAAATATACAATCATGTCATCTGCAAAGAGGGACAATTTGACTTCTTCTTTTCCTAACTGAATACCCTTGATTTCTTTCTCTTGCCTGATTGCCCTAGCCAGAACTTCCAACACTATGTTGAATAGGAGTGGTGAGAGAGGGCATCCCTGTCTTGTGCCAGTTTTCAAAGGGAATTTTTCCAGTTTTTGCCCATTCAGTATGATATTGGCTGTGGGTTTGTCATAAATAGCTCTTATTATTTTGAGGTACGTTCCATCAATACCGAATTTATTGAGCGTTTTTAGCATGAAGGGCTGTTGAATTTT